>NC_056741.1:1346020959-1346240880 GCF_019279795.1 Protopterus annectens | reverse complement strand
GTCCACTGGCTCTTTTTTGTCTTTAATGCAGTTTTAGTCT
This sequence comes from Protopterus annectens, assembly GCF_019279795.1. Classification (NCBI taxonomy): domain Eukaryota; kingdom Metazoa; phylum Chordata; order Ceratodontiformes; family Protopteridae; genus Protopterus; species Protopterus annectens. The sequence goes on along the minus strand of NC_056741.1, from coordinate 1,346,240,840 downwards.
TGGCTGTAGTTGCAATGATAAGTTGAGTAGGCCTGAAAACACCCTCAGAAGCCGATGCCTGCTCAGCGGCTCCGGACCCATCTGAAGGGTTAATCTCCGTTGGCCCAACACCTTGAGTATCCAGAGGCCTAGGCACCTCCACGTGGGAGTCGGTCGCGGCCTGTGGTTCTGAGGTAGCGGGTGTCAGGGGCTGCGAAAGCGCCTCACTGAAAACTGGCGAACCGGCGACTGGCCTAAAAGAGGCTTCGTCGTCAGTTTTTGGGCCTCGGATGACTTACCTTATCTTTGCGTTTTTTGTGCATTCCGGTCGTTGGTTGTTCCGACGGCATTGTATAATAAAACCTTCACCCAAAGTAATGGTGAGCAAAATCAAACCGACGTTTAATAGTGTGTTTGTTAAATCTAGCACAAAACCGGCAACTAGTGACGTCGTGATCTGGGCCTAGGCATGGAATACAGTAAGAATGAAAATCCTTATGAGGTATTTGCTTCCCACAAGAAATACAATTATTAACTTTTACTGACATTGGTCTGAGGCAAGAAAAAGTTTCCCCAACGGGGTACTTAGCTTTATTGAAGACTTTGGTTCTGAAATCGAATTTGAAATCTCAGGAGTCGGCCGACCGGCACTTGCGAGCTGCTTTTGCTTTGGGCACCGCGCGGCAAGAAAGACTGGAGAAAATGGCGTCGGCTGCTTCTTATATACCCCTGGCGCACTGACGTCAGGGAAGAGGCGACAGCAACCGACGCCGGACCAAGACTTTGGAGCTCAGGCCGACTGCGGGCCCGCCTGACGGCAGGATAACCCAAGTGTAATGACTGCAGCAGTGAAACATGATGAACATCAGCACCGAAGCAGGACCCAAGACTTTGATAATCAGGCCGACTGCGGGCTACCTGCAAGCAGATAACCCAAATGTGATGACTGCAACAGTGAAACATGAAGAACATCTTCAAGGATCTCTGCTACAAGGGGAGTCTAACATCCAATCAGAATTTCACAGCCCAACTCCTTTACTTCCTACAGTGAACTTACATCTCCTGCCTGTCTGCCAGACATCACGTCTTGGTATAAAGGCAGACATGTACTTCCTGCAACCCACCCATATAAAGCTTACCAAGGCAACAAATCAAATCCCTAGCCTGAGGAGGGCACACACTTGTAGCTATGGATTGTAGTGGTGACAGGACTCTTACACTTTCTACATTAGTGAGAAAGGAAAACATATAACAATGGAGAGAAGGGGAAGAAAGAAAGTACCCGTCTGGGTGTCCAAAGTTGTAGAGATGGGGGAAGCAGAGTAGCAGCAGTGACCTTGCTCAAACATTTAAATTTACAGCAAGTTGGTAACACAATTGTACAATGTTTTTTGTGTAAGTCAGTCACTGCTGTAGTCAATTTCAGGGAAGAATCCCACAGCTTGCAGTTGCTGACCCTTAAGTGGCTAGTAACCAGAGGTTGAGGAGGGGAAAATCCATTTCAAGACTGCTGAAGCAATAATGTCTAGTCTACTGTGCTTAGAGAAAATGTGGACAGGGAACCACATAGCAGCTTCCAGGATATCTTTGGTCAAAGCCTCTTTCAGGAAGGCTATGGTCACTGTGCCGTGGTGGAGTGCGAACTTATATCACATAATAAAGGTTTGCCATAGGATTTGTAACAGAAAATGATAAAATGGGAAATCCATTTGAAGACTGTCCACCATGAGATGGGCAATCCCCCCCCCCTTTTTTTTTGTTTTCCCCAAAGACTAAGAGCTGGTCAATCCTCCTGTACACCTTTCTCTGTCTAGGTACAGCTGGTAATACTTGCAAGAAATTCCTTGCAGTTTGTTTAGAACATAATGGGAAGGGGGCTGTTTTCTGCTTGAAGGAAACTGGGACAGCATCCTGTACTGCCAGACATGCAAGAACCTGCCCAGGTGATTACAGAGTCATACAGCAGCAGAAAGGGAAAAGAGAGACTTTGGTTTGATTTAAGTAATTTTTTAGCTAGTTTCTTGTTAGAAATTGCTAATTCCACCTAAACGCTCGGTTTCTAGCGTTTATTTGCTACTAAAAAGCCTTTTGCAACTGTTTTATTGTACTTACTTACTGCTTACACTTTAAATTTATTTTTTAAGCATTTAAACTGTTTTAACTGTTGTAGGCTACACACTCAAGTATGACAGCCATTTTTCTGTGCCTTAAAGTGTTTATTTTGTGTTTATTGCCTTAATTTCTTAAAAAAAAAAAGCTATCCTATACTTGCTTTCAACCTTTCTGAAGCTAGTAGAGTCCAGTTTTCAGAGATTGATGAATCCAGGGCTGTACTGTAGTTTCTGTGTTGGCCCATACCTTAGTTGGATAGAAGGAAGTTTCTCTGTTCACCAGTGAGAGTGAGGAGCTTTGAGCAACATATCTGTCCCTGGAGGAGTGGTTTTCAGCTCAGAATTTGTAGTTTATTGGCCATTTTGGGCTAATTTCTATCCCTTTTATCTTCCTGCTATAAAAAGCCGCTTTTGCACACCACCAGTTAGCTGAGGTTAACCATTCCTGGCTCCACAAAGTCTGTTCTTTAGTTTTTCCCTTAGAACTTGTCAATCTTTCAACCTAAAGCACTCAGACTCACATATTTCAGCCCAGCACTTGTTCTAAACCTACTGCAGCACTAAGCACTCAACCCCCACATCTGCCAGAAGGGAATAGTCTTTATACTTCCTTACTTATTTAGGCATGTCCAAGAGACAGCTCCCAGTGTACTCTCCAGCCTACCTGATGAGCCTGGGCATACTGAGGCAATGTTACAAAGCACAGTTGTGTACACTTACCATAAATGTAGATGTTCGAGTGTATTCACTGTTGCAGTCATTACATTTGAATAATCTGCTTGCAGGTTGCCCTCAGTCGGCCTGAATAAAAAAGTCTTGGGTCCTGCGTCGGTTGCTGTCTCCTCTTCCATGACGTCAGGTCGTCAGAGGTATAAAACATGCAGCAGACGCCATTTTAATCAGTTTTTCTTGTCCCAGATGTCAGGTGCCCCCAGAATGGGGAGCAAAAATATATAAACAGTAAATATATAAATGCACCTTAGCAACATAAAATTTACCTTCAACTAAAAGCAAATACACCACAAAGACTTTTGAGTATAGTGAAGGAAAGAAAATGTATAGAATAGGGGATGGCGGGTGGGTAACCCGGACTGCAACAGTGAATACACTCGAACATCTACATTTATGGTAAGTGTACACAACTGCACTATGTTCTTTGTGTTTCACTGTTGCAGTCATTACATTTGGGTAGAATCCCAAAGCTATGGATGGGAGGATGGAACTAAACAGCATTAGGAGCAGCAATAAGGCCCTGCAGGACTGCAGTGGCAAAGCCTGCCCTAGATTTAGAGAAGAGAGGTAAATGATAATGCTTTGTGAACATATGAACAGAGCTCCAAGTAGCAGCTTCTAAAATGTCTTTGGTTGGTCCCCTCTGACAAAAGCTGCTGAAGTAGAGGCAGCCCTGGTGGAATGGGATCTGATCCCCTTGGGGACAGGTTTACCATGGTGTAATAGCAGAAACGAATGCAGTCGCTTATCCATTTAGAAATAGTCTGCTTTGATATAGCCTTCCCCTCTGATCTTGCAGCAAATGCTACCAGTAGTTGTTCAGACTTTCTTAGAGATTTTGTCCTGTTTAAGTAGACTCTTAGTTGTCTGTGCACATCCAATGAATGCAGAATCCACTCCCCCTTGTTCTGCGGATTTGGGAAAAAAGTTGGCAGGTGAATGGTCTGGTTAAGAGCCACACTGGATACCACCTTAGGCATAAAGGAAGGGTTGGTCCTTAGGGCCACCCTGTCCGGGTAAAATATAATGCAAGTCTCCACTGCCATAAGAGCCTGTAGTTCCGAAACCCTTCTAGCGGAAGTGACTGCCAAAAGAAAAGCTGTATTTCAAGATAGAAATTTTATATCTGCAGTAGCTGCTGGTTCAAAAGGAGGCAGGGTTTTTCTAGCACAAAATTGAGGTCCCATGCAGAAGTTGGCACTCTCCTGGGAAGGCCTTAAATTTTTGGCCCCTCTCAGATACTGTTTTAGCAGTGGATGAGAAAAGAGGGGAGGCTCTGTGTTGTAATGAGCAGAGATGGCAGAGGCATGGATTTTTATTGAAGAAAAGGATACACCCTTGTCAAGCATCTCAGTTAAGTATTGTAAAATTTGAGGAATATTGGGCCTTGCTGTGTCTATTCCTTGTGCTTGGTTCCAAGCACAGATTCTCTTCCATTTATCAGCATAATATTTTCTAGTACTAGGCCTTCTGCCTTCCAAAATGACATCCATCACAGGTTTACTGAGAGATGTGGTTTGAATAAATAGTTGATTAGCCATGCTGCAAGATTCAGAGTCTGGAGCTGAGTGTGCAGAATTTGATAGTTCTGCTGAGACAGTAGATGAGGTGTTTGAGGCAAGTACCACGAAGGAAGGTGCGACATATTCCTTAGAAGCGGGTACCAGTGTTGGCGAGGCCAGTCCGGAGCAATTAGAATCATTTTTGTTTTTTCCTGTCTGACTTTTAGTAAGACCTTGGAGAGTAGCGGCAGAAGGAGAAAGGCATAGACTGATAGGATTTTCCAGCTGAAGGATAGAGCATCCACTTTCCATGCTTTTTTGTGATGAGTTCTTGTGCAGAATTTGTCCAACTGATAGTTTTGGGGAGAGGCAAATAGATCTATGTCTGGGCTTCCCTATTTCTGTGTTAATATGCTGAAGATTTGAGGATCCAGTTTCCATCCGTGCGGGTCCATAAGATTTCTGCTTAGATCGTCTGCCAGAGTATTTTGCTTTCCTGGCAGGAATTGAGCTTGAAAATGGATTTGGTAAGTCAGGGCTGTGTTCCACAAGGCCATGGCTAGTCTACAAAGGGGGTAGGAGTGGGTACCCCCCTGCTTGCTTATGTACCACATAACAGTGGTGTTTTCCATCTTTATCAGTAGTCCTGGATGAAGTAAGCCCTTGAAGGTTGTCAGAGCATTCTGAACAGCTAGCATTTCTTTCTCGTTGATATGCAGATGCATTTGGTTTGGGCTCCATTTGTCCTGAATGCTTCTCCCTGCCAGGTGGGCCCCCCCAAGCATAGTCTGATGCGTCTGTAGTTAGGGTTTGGGTGGCAGGGGGTAGAGTGAACGACAGTCCCTTGTTTTGGTGACATGTCTTTGCCCACCAAAGAAACTCTTGTTGTAGGCAGGGCATGAGAGGAATCATTGTTTCCAGGCTGTGACAATGTTGACTCCATAAACATTTTAGGTACCATTGAAGTTTCCTCATACGCAGTCTCGCATATGGAATTAGTAGAATGCAGGATGCCATGAACCTCAAAACCTGCAGAATTTGTCTTGCAGATAACTAGGTTTTTGCTGCCATTTGATTGAAATATGTTATCAATTGTATTTGTTCGTCTGGCGTGAGGTAAGCCATCTGGCCAGTTGTATTCAAGCTTGCACCCAGGAATGTATTTATTTGGGAGGGTACCAGTTTTGATTTCTTTTCATTTTATGGTGTACCCCAGGCATGCTAGAAGCCTTTTTACAATGCCAGATGTTGAAGAAGAGTGTCCTTGTCCTCTGCCTGAATGAGACAATCGTCCAGATAAGGATAAATTTGAATGTTTATTTGTCTGCAGAATGCAATTACTGGTGCCATGCACTTTGTAAAGACCCTGGGTGCAGTAGATAAGCCAAAGGGCAGTGCAGAGAATTGGTAATGCAAAAAACCTGCTTTGAAGTGGTGGTATCTTCTGCAAGATTCCCTTATTGGGATATGCAGGTATGCCTCTTTTAAGTCTAGAGTTACTAACCAAGAATTCTTGCTTAATATAGGCAGTAGCTGTTGTAAAGTCAACATTTTGAATTTTGGAATGTCCAGGAACGTGTTCAGAATTGTTAAGTCCAGTACTGGGCACCATGAATTGTCTTTTCTGGGTAACAGGAATAGTCGAATAAAATCCTTGTCCTTTTTCCTTTTCTGGTACCGGTTGAATAGCCCCCATATCCATGAGGGACACGAGTTGTTTCTGGGTCTCTGCCCACTGGTTTTGTGGCAGTTCCAGCCATCCGTTTGGAATTTGCAAAGTATGGAAATGAAATCTGTACCCCTGGGATGCTATGTTTAATACCCACTTGTCCTGGGTTATTAACTGCCAATTTTGAGCATGAAGTGCTAGTTTTCCCCCCAAGGGGGCTGTCAAAAGATAAGTGCTTGGAGATGGTAGAGGAAAGTCATTGAGACTGCTTACTGTAGGGTTGTGCTTTGTTACCTCCAGATTTGGAGGTGGAAGCACCCCACTGCTTTGACCTGTAAGATCCCTGTGATTGATATCTGGGGCCTTTTGAGCACCTGGGTTTGCCCTGAGTGGCTCTGTTGGACACAGGAAAGGACCAATTTTTAGTAGGCCAGTGCCTACTGAACCTGGGTGGCCGCACTTGCAAGAAATCAGTTTGCATAGATTTAGCTTTGTCTTCCATTTTCTTTAAAACCTCTTCTGCCTTATTACCAGAGTATCATGCTGCAAAGGGGCATCCAACAATTTAGCTTTAACATGATCAGGCAGATTTTGCTCCTTGAGCCAGGCATGCCTTCTTATCACAGATCCAGTAACGGCGGCCCTACATAGTATGCTTTCCAACCTGTTCTGCTGAATGCAATAAATCCTGTAACTCTATTTTTCACACAATCAGAAATCAACATCATTTTCTGTTTCAGTAAGCCCATAACATGCTGTTGATATTTAAGCATATGAAACTGGCAGTTTAAAGCCCTGATTGCCAAGGTTGCAGACGTATAAACCGTCTTACCCCATCTATCCAGCGCCCTGCAATCTCTATCAGAAGGGGTAGGATTTTTGGCTGTAGAAGACTTTACACCCTTGGGACCCTGAGAAATAGTCTCAGGATCAGCAGCAGGATTTATAAAAAGAAATTTGTTTGAGTCAGGAACCCTGTAATATCTGTCTGGCTTACTAGGAGCAGCAGGCAGGGAATCAGGAGCCATGCTTGATTCTGAGAACACATCATCAACAGTGTCTAAAAACAGGAGGTATTGCCAAAGGCCTATGCTGAGGAAGAAGGAAATTCCTAAGCCTCTTTTTTGATTCAGATAAGTCCTGACTCTCCCAGAGAAAATGTTCCCTTAAAGTATACAAAGTCTCTCCCAAAGAGAGATCCCTCAGGAGGAGATGCAGATGGGGTGGATTCCTCTGCATCAGTCTCTTCATAAGGTGGAATAGAAAATTCCTGATCAGAAGAAATGGAAACCTGATCTGAAGATTCATAATCAGTGCCTTGTCTAAGCCTCTTAGCGGAAGGGGGGGGGGTTGTGAACCCCTGATCAAGGTAATTAAATCATCATCCATTTTGATCATTTGTTTTTTAGGCATAGAGGCCTAAGCACGTGGCTCATGCGTCAGTTTTTTAGACATAGAAGTTGTTTTTGACCTTGTTTTTGTTGATGGCGTCGGTTTAATATACAAATGCTGAGGCCTGTAAACACCCTCAGAAGCCGGTGCCTGCTCAGCCCAAGGGAGAGACATCCGCTGGTTCAATACTTTGCGAATCTCGCTACATATGGGTCTTGGTAGAGGCCTGCAACTCAAATGTAGTGGATATCAGGGGCTGCAAAAGCACCTCATTGAGTACCGGCGAACCGGTGACTGGCTTAGGAGAAGCTTTGTCGTCCGTTTTGGACCTCGGCGGTCTGTCTCTGTCTTTTTCCTTGCGTTTTTTGTGAACTTCGGTAGTTGGATTGCTAACATACGACATTTCCGGGAAGTTAAATCTTGAGCCAAAACATTTAGAAGCAAAAATATACAGACACTTAATAGTGCGTTGGTTAAATTTAGCACAAAACTGACAGCAAGGCACGTTGTGATCAGGGCCTAGGCAAGGAATACAGTACAAATGAAAATCCTTAGGAGGTATTGGCTTCCCACAAGTAATGCAATTATTAACTTTTACTAACATCGGTAAGGAGCAAGAAAAAGTTTCGCCAACAGGGTACTTCGCTTTAGTTTGAAGACTTTGGTTCTGAAACTCGAAAACGAAAATTTCAGGAGTTGGCCGACCGGCACTTGCAAACTGCTTCTGCTTCGAGCACCGCGCGGCAAGAAAGACAGATTAAAATGGCGTCGGCTGCATGTTTTATACCCCTGACAACCTGACGTCATGGAAGAGGAGACAGCAACCAACGCAGGACCCAAGACTTTGTTATTCAGGCCGACTGAGGGCAACCTGCCAACAGATTACCCAAATGCAATGACTGCAACAGTGAAACACGAAGAACATCTGCCTCATGTACACAGACAACCCTCTCCTCCTACCACCAAATCCTAACACTTGCGAGAGATGCACTTATACAGCCAATCTAGAGGCAAAGCTTTCTCCAACCAAGACTGGAACAGACAGTCAAAGAGGAGAAGGTAACAACTCGCAACACCCCACTCACAACACATAGACCAACTAAACCAACACCGCCCAAACCCACACACAGAAACACCAAGACATATACAGTGGTTCTGATTAAAAATCTAAATCTACCTAGGCAAGAGAGACCTCCAAAGCAGACACACAAGCAACCTCCTCCCACCAACACACCCCAAACAACACACAGCCTACAAACCCGGTGTGCCGCACAACCACAGCCCATAAGGCAAAACCACATACTCAACACACTTGTGATAGGTGACTCTGTATTCAGGCACACTGATGCCCCACTCACCAGGCTTGACAAAGAGAAGTTTACTGACAGCTGCTTGTCAGGTGCTAGAATCCGCCACATAACGCATGCACTCAGGTCACTACAAGGCAAGTACAAATATGACTCTGTCATAGTCCATGTTGGAGTACATGACCTGAGACATACCTCCCTGGACCCTCCCTGGACTACATGGAAGAGCTCTCCGATCTTGTTGCCCAGGCAGATATGACCCTAGCCCTGAATAGCATCCTGCCTTCACCAAAAATGATACCACAATACAAGGATAAGATGATCAACTTCAACAATTGGCTAAGCTTCTGGTGTCATTCAAAGGGGATCCAGTATCTGTCGGCCTGGGATGACATGCTTGACAGGCCGCGATGCTTCACCAGAGATGGCCTACACCTGTCACCCCTGGGATTCAGAATATTGGCCAAGGCTCTTGCTGCCCCTATAGTGCCTTTTTTAGGCAAGGCTCAAAAAAACAAACCCACCACCATAAGAACTACAGGAAACAAAAAAATGAGGGCAACATTACTCAGTGCTAGGAGTTTAAACCTCAAAATGCACTCACTTGAGGCACTCCTCAAAATGGAGAACATCTATATCTGTGCAGTGACTGAAACCTGGTTCAAGGCTCCAGAGAGCACCCCAGCACTACCAGGCTTTAACTCATACCACACGTTCCGGGCATAAAACCCGGACCGAAACACGAAGGGCAGAGGCGTGTCCATATTCATCAAGGACATCCACACCTCCAGGCTAGTTGCAAAATACGATGCCTCTGAAATCATCCAAGTGCAACTAACCCAGGGCAAAAATGCATTCCAAATTGTAGCTTGTTATAGATCCCCCACCATGACCAAGGACACCCTCTTCGTTCCTGGGGACGTTGGAAAAAATGAGGGTCCAAACACCATAATAATGGGCGATTTCAACTACCCAAACATTAACTGGGAAAACTACTTTTGTACTAACCCCCTGGCTCAAAGATTCCTGGAGTTCATAAACTCTAACACCCTGGATCGTCAACGCCCCCCACCAGGGGCAACAATACTCTGGACCTGGTCATTACCAACATGGAAGACTGGTGCTCAACACCCGAGATCAACTCCTCACTGGTTAGATCAGACCATAAAACTTATCACCATAGATATCCACATCCCAACACCACCCCCACACAAGGAAACCATCATAAATTTTTTTTCAAAGCAAACTTCACGCTTCTTCAAAACTGAGGTGACTAACTTCGTGACAACCCTGTGGATGGATGACACAGCTGTGGATGGATGACACAGTCAATACAGTCACGACTGCTGAATCCTACCCAAATGCATCTACAAGCACGTGCATGAGTGCATGGATCGTGCTATCCCCAACAGAACCAAGACACTATCCTCCAAAAAAAGGAAGCCGAGCTGGTGGTCCCCTGCCATTAACAAACTCTACAACAAAAGGAAAAAACTGCTGCAAAAATGAGTAAAAACCCAGGTATGGAGGAACCACTTACGAGCCTCAGTAAGAAAACTAAGCTCTCTCAAAATTCTCCAAAGCTAATTTTGAAAGAAAAATTGCCACGGATTCCAAAGACAACCACAAAGCATTCTTTAGCTATGTCAAGAATCTCCATGGCAGCACCCCAATCTGCACCGAGTTACAACAGAACGGCACAAAATATACTGAGCCAACTGATATTACCAACATATGGGCAGACAGGTTCAGTGCAATCTTTACTTCTCCCTCCCCCCCAAAGGCCCATATATACCAGATGGTTGTAGAGCCCCGGCAATCACAAACACACAGGTAAAAACGGCACTCTCTAAAGCAAAAGACACAGCATCCATGTGACCAGACAACATCCCAGGCTGTGTCTTACACGAACTCCAAAATGAAGTAGCCCCCCCCCCCCCCAATCTAAAATCCATGTTCAACCACAGCCTCACCACAGGCTATGTGCCCACAAAATGGCGCACAGCATCGGTTATCCCACTCCACAAAGGAGGAACTACCACAGACCCTGGGAACTATAAGCCTATTAGCCTGACAAGCCTGGTCTGCAAGGCCATGGAGCATATAATCATGAAACTCAAAGAAAGATATAGGTAACCTCCAAACTCTGGATGCTACCCAATTCAGATTTGTAAAAAGTAGGTCATGTCTCCTAAACCTGGTAGACTTCTTTAAAACAGTCACAAAGGCCATAGACGGGGGTAAGGTAGTCCACACAGCCTACCTGGACCTCACTAAAGCCTTTGACACTATCTCTCATTCAGGAATTATTGATAAACTCACCAACCTTAACATAAACCCTTTCGTCACGAGATGGGTGACCAATTGGCTCAGGGACAGAACCCACACGGTAAGAGTTGCTGACTCCAGATCTGACTCCAAACCAATGACCAAGTGGAGTACCCCAGAGTTCAGTCCTGGGACCCCTCCTGTTCGGTATATACTTCTCTGAAGTGCAAGCGAATACCAAGGGTCAATGGCTAATCAAGTTCGCAGATGACTGCAAACTAGGTGCCATTATAGATTCCCCTGCCAACATAGACATCCTGCAAAAGGGCCTCAACGAGACTGACACCTGGTGCCAAGGCCACGGCCTCAAACTAAATGCAAAAAGTGCATTGTTATGCCCTTTGGCAAGAACACAAAGGGTTCACATCTAGAAATAAGGAAGTCATTGTTCCCCTCTACTCATCACTTATCAGACCCCTCACTGAATACAATGCCCCGTTCAGGATGTACCTCACAAGACACCTACAACAACTTGAGAGGCCCCAAAAGTACCTCACCCAGGAGGATCGCTGGCCTCAAACAATTGCCCTATGTCGACCGGCTCAAGAAACTCAAACTCTACTCGGTTGCATACCTCATACTCCGAGGAGACCTCTGTCTGACATACAAAGCTATGTCAAACCCGGAATTAATGGACATGCTACACTTGAAAAAATCCCAATCTCCCCAAGCTACATGCTCTAGGGACCTAAACCTCATCACAACAATAAATAGGACATGCTGGGGGGATAGATTTGTGTCCCAGAGACTTCCCATGCTCTGGAACAAGATTCCCATCCACATTAAGCAGAGCTCGTCATTGGCACTAGAAAAACCTTGATGAATGGATTGGTGATAGGAAATTCACCCCTGGGATTATGTCTGAAGCACTGCTCGATAGAGGGGCAGGAATTTAACAATACATGGGTGGTGAAAGCCAATACACTGTTGGCTAGGCTTGCTTTGGCCTTCGGGCTGATAGCCTAGTACCTACCTATGAACCTATGAAAAGTCAGATCTGGATGTTGTGCTCACAGTTTCTTAATGCTCCTGTGAAAGCTAGCAGTTAACTTATTTAATCACTAGTGCTGAAGAGTTGCTGCATTGTTTCTGTATCACCCACCATTCAGCAAAGCTTATTCCCACACTGGAGCAGCAGTGTTTGTTGACTGTGGTATTTCTGACTTTGAGAAATGCTAATTTTCTTTTCCAGAAGTCTTCATTTTTCCCTAGATTGCTGGGGCCTTCTACACTGGGGAATAATTCGTAGCCAGGATGCTTCCAGTTTGAATTTGTAGTACTGCTATTTCATTTTGCATGCTGTTTGCATTACGGTATTTACTTAAAATATTTTTACTGCATTTCTTTACAATTTTTTTTTTTTTAACTCAGGGTGCTTGCAATTTAAACAGCATTCACAAGGGTTACATATTTTTGTATTACATTATTTCTAGTGCCTAACTTTATGATCTCCCTCAAAACGATGTGGACATCTTAGAGAAGAAAAAAAATGTCCTAAAGGCTACAAAGGTTGCAAACAAGGTTGTATGTTCCAAGCTTGTTAAAAACGAACTAAAATATTGGGAAGCCACAAGATGGTAGAAACAAATAAAATGAAACTGAAGAAACTACCACCAAGGAGAAATGTATACACACGTTTAATGCTGAACACACAATAAAATGTTGAGCACTTTCAGCAACTATTGCTTTTATCAGAAAATAGAACATACTCTACTACAATTGAGCTTTTAAATACTCTCCAGTCAAGATTTTTGGCACATGGTACAAATAAAACAAACCTTAATGAATAACTATACCATATTAAACTCGAATAAAAACCATAAAATGCATGAAAAAACATGCTAAACCTATGGGCAATCTAAAAATATGTAATTATTTACACCACTTTATAATTAACATGACTATTTAATCCTGGTGCACTGTAAAAGTGGAATCAAGTTAACCACCCAAGTTCCCTGTATTCCAGTTTGATGGCCCTATCACCACTAAAATCCAAAGACACTGTATATAACAATGAAAATGAACTTGTTGAACTGACAACACTCCACAGAATGTTCTGCTAGGACATTATCTCTGTTCTCGATGGAAATGGCATATTGGTGTTCATATATACCCTTTTTAATAATCTATTTGTCTTTCCTATGAAAAATGAATCACAGGTGAAACGTGCCATGTAAACCACATATTGAGCTTTCCACATTAAAAAATAGTACAGGGTACTCTTGCTTGGTTTTGGGATTAACAAAATGAGAACTTTCCAAAATGTATTTGCACTGAGCACAACTATAACTTTTGTAGGTACCCCACACCTTACAACCACCTGACTTTTATTATCTTTTTTTTCAAAATACTGTTTTTTATTAATGAAAAGAGGTTTGTTACATACCACCTCTAAAACCTCCTCACAGGGTTCTAAAATTCTCCAATTATCAACAACAGCTGCCTTTATAGCCACACAATCAGAGTCCACCACTGATATAGCTGAAGATCAATCTTGTGTTGTCATGAGTCGTCCCTATTTTCCTAGGTTCAACTTCTTTCTTATTGAATAATGTTCTGCACTAATTTAATCGGGTACCCCCTACATATAAATCTGTTATGTAAGGCCTTTATAACAATGTCTATTTTGTCAACATAATTGGTCAACCTTTTAAGCCGCACCAAATGCCCTTTAATGATGTTATGCTTCATGTAGGTGGGATGCACACTACAGTAATCTAAGTATGCATTGCTAGAAACATTCATAGTCTAACTTTCCCTCTTGCACATCCTTGTATACCTCAAAGTTCAATCTTGGACTTGAGAAAACTATGAGAAAATGACAAAAAAAAAAAGAAAAGTACTGGAGTTCATCTTTTCAAGCAAAACTTCAAGTTCATTGATTTGCCCTTTCCAAATAAAAAAAAATCAATGACAAAACAAAAACAGAAGACTCTAATAATCAAAAAAAAAAAAAAGTTATGTTCTTACCATAACATTCTATCTGTGTTGTCGTTTATCCATTCTTGACTGTTGGGTTTCAGTTCTATCCTCGGAACAGACTTGGCCGTTGTAACAAGCTCGCACCAGCCAGAAACTCTCGAGCTAAGGCTACTCATAGTGCCTCGCTTCCCTTACCCTCAGATTGAGTTATGCCCATAAAAATAAAATGTAGAAGCTTTGTCTAAGCAAATGCCCTACTACAAAACCAGGACTAGATCCGAACCTCCTGGAGTATTTGGAGGGGGATGGAGGGTGGGATGTCAAGAAAGAATGAAGATCGAAACATAGATGGAGCGTTATGGTAAGAACATAACTTCTTTATCTGATGTCAATCTTCATTCATTCTTGACTGTTGGGGCAGACTCCCTAGCTAATTTATGTCCCAGGAGGCCCTACAGAAGTATATTCCTGAGCACCACAGAGCCAAAGGATGCTCTTCCCCTAGAGACCATATCCAATTTGTAATGAGTGACAAAAGGTATGGGGGTTGCCCAAGTTGCTGCTGCACAAATGTCATCCACAGAGGCTCGAGAATGAAAGGCTACTGAGGTGGAAACTGATCTGGTTGAATGAGCCTTGACCTTAATTGATAAGTTTAGTTTATTTTGGTCGTAAATAAAGGTGATGCAATCTCTCAACCATTTGGACAATGTAACTTTGGAAACTAGTTTGCCCAGTCAAGTGCTTGAAAAAAACAAAAACAATTTATCAGATTTTCTAACTGATTTTGTTCTATTCAAGAAAAATGTAATTGTCTATGTAGATCCAATAAGTGTAAACAACACTCTCCTCTGTTTGACAAGTTTGGGAAGAAGACTGGTAGGTCTCTAGCTTGATTAATATTGGAGTCCGGTACAACCTTGGGAAGGAAAGAAGGGTTAGCCCTAAGTGACGCTCTCTCGTTATGAAAAATAATATATGGACGTTTCGTACACAAAGCCTGTAATTCTGATATTCTCTTGGCTGACATGATGGCCACCAGGAAAAGGGTCTTCCAACATACGAATTTGATATCACAGGTGGCTGCTCATGGGTTAAACTTTTCAAAACTAATGTTAAATTCCCAGGTTCAATGGGTTCTTTTTAAAGGGTGGTTTCAAATACATAACACCTTTAAGGAAGTTTACGCAAAGGCGATGAGACATTAAGGAAAGATCATCAAAACCATTATGAAAGTTTGAAAATGCAGCTAAACGAACTCTAATAATAGAAGCTAAGGCTCCTGATTGGAATACAGTTGATAAATATTTTAATACCCTATTAATCAAACCTGAAAAGAGGCCCACTTTTTCTGCAAGAGACCAAAGCACAAATATTTATATTCCATTTACTAAGATAAAGTCTTCTGGTAGATGGTCTATGGGAAGCCAGAAGTATTTTCTGTACTGGGGAAGACAGATTGTTCTGCTAGTAATTACTGGAAGTGGAGGTACCAAACAGTCAGCTTGAGACTGTGTAGCGCCTGCAGATGAGACAACAGGTCTGGGGTTGGGTCGAGAGTCCATGAACGGTGAACTAGGTGAGGCCAGAGAAAGGGGAAATAAGACTTGGCGGGGCCAATAAGGTGCAATGAGGATCACTTCGCTTCTCAACCGTTGGGCTTTCTTCAAAAACTGGGAAATCAAGGGGAAGGAGGAAAAGCATAAAAGCAGTCTCGGGGAGAAGAGCATCTCTCGGGGTCTCCCGCTGAGGGGGGACAGGGCAAAGTAGCTGTTGCACAAGTGGTTTATGGGAGATACAAATAGGTTACAGCAAAGCTGATCCCATCGACGAAAAATCTTTGTTGCTATATTGGGATTGAGAGACCACTTGTGAGGCAGGAAGATATATCTGCTCAGTTTGTCCGCAATCATGTACGAAATCCCCAAAATGTGTGTAGCTATCAGAAAGTGGTTGGATGCTATTGCCACACTCTTAGGCTTCCCGACATAATGGGTAGGATCTGGTTCCTCCCTGTTTGTTGATGTACCAGACCAGCGACATGTTGTCTGATTGCATAGCAATTGTCCCTGAAGGGAGGGCCAACTGAAATACCTGCAATGTTGATATGCAAATTGGCCTCAGAGGGACCAAGTGGTTTCGACAGTCTTTCCCTGAAAATGCCTCCCCCCACCCCATCAGGGATGCATCCATGGTCACTACGGCCTTGGGCTGAGCGGGGGTGAAAGGGGGACTCCATAGTTCCTCTTCTGACTTTATCCACCAATTTAGGTCTTCCTTGCATCGGTTGGTTATGCAGATTAGGTAAGACATCAAGTGTGTTAACAGAGACCACTGTGATGCCAGCAGCCATTGATGGAGCCTCATGCGGTACCTTGCCAGGGGAACTAGAGTGATCGTGGCAGCCATTAAGGGAGCCTCATGCGGTACCTTGCCAGGGGAACTAGAGTGATCATGGCAGCCATTTACCCTAGCAGCTGTATGACTATGCGAGCTGGGACTTTGTCTTGAGTATCACCTGAAGCTGTGATATTAACCTCTGCAGCGTGTGATGAGGTAGAGCAGCCATACAGGAGTTGTGTTAAATGTTGTTTCGATGAATTCTATCTCTTGCGTGAGTGACAGCTTTGACGTTTCCCTGCTTATTGAAATGCCTAAGTACTCTGCAAGGTGTAGAATGGAGTCCAAGGCATGAAGGTGTAGATGCCTGGTGGGGGCGGTGAGGAGTCAGTGATAAAGATAAGGAAACACCCAGAATCCTTGTAGTCTTAGTTAATCTGCTACCACTGCCATGAATTTGGTGAATACCCTGGGGCTATGATGAGACCAAAGGGCAGTACTCGAAACTGGTAAAAACTGGCTCCCAGTCAGAAGTGGAGGTATCTTCTGGAGCGCTTGCCCATCTTGATGTGGTAATACGCATCCTAAAGATCTACAGAGCACATCCAATCATTTTTCTCCAGAAACAGAAGAATAGACTGTATCATGACCATCCATACTTTTGTCTGTCAAGCAAACTTGTTCAAAACACTGAGGTCTAAAATTAGCCTCCAGTCCCCTGTCTTTTTCAGCACTAAAAAGAATCTTGAGTAGAAAACGGATCCTACTTGGTCTGGTGTGACTGTTTGGATGACTTTTTTGAAGCAGCTTTTGAATTTCTTGTGCTGCTGTAACCCTCTGGGTGGAACGTCAGGGAATTTGCCTTTGTAGTCCTGGATAAAGATAGAACGGGATATGGTAACCTCTGGCAATTATCGTCTGCACCCAGGAATCTGATGTTACTGAATGCCAGGCTAAGCGGTGCAGAGAGAACCTTCCCCTGACTGCCTCCAGAGGTAGGCAATCGGGCTGCTGCTCAGAAGCACTGGTAGGACTGTCCAGAGAAAGAATCCCTGGAACCCTGGTTACACGGCCTCCTCTGACATGGGAGGGGTGTCTTCCTGATGAGTCCCCCCCCTGCCCAAGGGGGAAACTCACTACGTGTGTCACGAAAAGGCGCTTGGGACTTCTTGAACCACATCTTTCCACTCCACTGAATCCTGGAGTAAGGTTGTTGAGGAGCAGAAAAATGCATGCCCACAGCAGAAAGGGTATTTTTGTCCTTCTCATAACTGGGTAGTGCATCTTTGACTTTTGGGCCAAAAAGCGAGGTAGCATCAACCGGAGCGTTGACAAAGGAAGACTTGAAAGGGTCCATGAAATCACAGGCATGGCTCCTGATGGCAACGCCTGTACCCGTTGCCCTGACCATCCCTTCGGTTGTGTGTGCAATAAGCTGCATGGACCAGTTTCACATCAATTCTAAAGTTGCAAGCTGGGAGGCAACTTTATAGCGTACCTCATCAGACAATGCCCCTGCCAAGGTGCCTGACAGCACAGTGATCAGGTCCCTTTGAAGATGGGTAAAATGTGCCAAAAAGTTTAAATATGTATGGCAAAGGTTGTTGAAGCGTAGACCCACGTCCCAAATCAGTCCATCATCTGAGACTCCTGGTTTGGAGGATGGACAGTTGGACTTTCCACAGAGTTCCTTCTTTGAGGCAGCTGCCACCACCACAGCATTTACAGCTAAGCCTTTAGACCAGTGGGGATGGGCCGTCTGGTGCACTAATAATTTTGTTTGGTCTCCAGGGAATTGGCTCTATAGTGCTGGGGGCCTTCAAAGCATGCTGCACGACGAGCTTGACGAAATCAGTAGCAGGTGGGGTCACCCATGAAGTAGAAGGTAGGGCACGAAAAGCCTGCAAACAAACATTCTTCGGAGGAAGGGTTGGTGGACTTCTAATCACCCCTCTGTTTCCAGACTTGCAGGATATCTCCAAAGGAAACTTCAGGGAGTGACCGTGGGTCTAAAGGAGACATCTTCAAGGGGTGACCAAAGAGACCCTTTCCCTTCATCACAGTCTGTATCCTCAGTGAAAGATTCTTCTGGAGAATATAAGTGCTTCTACTTGCACGACTTCTTATGGGGTTGCTCCTCAGGGGGTAGGTATGTGGAGGACTCCAAAGAGAGGGTACCCTGCTACAGGGTGTCTTGCTGCTCAAGTGCCAGATTCCCCGATGTAGGAGGTTGTGATAGCTGTAAGTCAGAGGGTAAGAAGATGGGACACTCCAACAGAGTTGGAACCAACTGCAAGCCTGCTGAGGCAAGTGCTCTTTCCATAACCTGAAAGACAGTCTCGCCTGAAGATGGAAGGCAGCCCAAAACAGAGAAAGACAAACTCGGAATTGGGATCACACCCAGCTCCAACAAGCCCACCTCCAGAGTAGGAACCTTGAAAGGACCTGGAACTGTCAAAGCACCAGGAACCATAGATGGCACCATAGAAAAAAATAGGTACCAAACTAGGTATCATGGAGCCGGCAGCCAAGTCACAGTCCCGCGGGTGGGTCGTCTCCGAATGAGCAGAGGACCACAGAGATGGTTCAGCAGCAGAGGTGAGATCCACCATCGGCACCGAAGTACTTGGTACCAGCAGCAGCGTCTAAGTTAAGGGCTCCAAAACCTGTGTAGAGACGGAAGGAGGAGGATAAGATGGAGTTTGTGGAGAGTACACCTCGGCTCCAGATGGGAGCGAGGTCCCAGAATAGGCTGGAAGACCTCTGGCCGCCAAGAGCTGATCCACTAACCTGACTATATCAAACTCAGAAAGGCTCCTGGTGGAACGAATAGAAATCCTTGAGGGAGATTCTGAATGTTCTGTGAAAGGGCTTATCTGTTGACTAAAAAAAGGGGTCAATAAATGGGGAGC
Organism: Protopterus annectens; assembly: GCF_019279795.1. Lineage (NCBI taxonomy): Eukaryota > Metazoa > Chordata > Ceratodontiformes > Protopteridae > Protopterus > Protopterus annectens. Next base: position 1,346,221,646 of record NC_056741.1, on the reverse strand, counting down.
ATCTAGTCCTGGGCAGGGATTCGACCTTCGGCACCATGGTCAGCTGACCAATTGTTTCTGATGCAGGAGAGGTAACCGGTGTAAGTGAAAAGTACAGTTGTGTACATTTACCATAAATGTAGATGTTCAAGTGTATACACTGCTGCAGTCATCACATTTCGGTTACACCTGCCAGGGTAGGGAGATTCTGAATGTTCTGCGAAAGGGCTGTTGACTATAAAAAGGGGTCAATAAATGGGGAGCATCTAGTCCTGGGCAGGGATTCGACCTTCGGCACCATGGTCAGCTGACCAATTGTTTCTGATGCAGGAGAGGTAACCGGTGTAAGTGAAAAGTACAGTTGTGTACATTTACCATAAATGTAGATGTTCAAGTGTATACACTGCTGCAGTCATCACATTTCGGTTACCCCTGCCAGGGTAGCCCTCGGCCGGCCAGAATACAAGAGACTTAGTATTTCTGCGTCAGTTGCTGTCGCTTGAGGACTGACGTCAGGTCATCAGTAGTATAAAGTAAGACAGCCGACGCCATTACATACGTTTTTCTTGCACTAACCTGTCAGGAGCCCCCTAGTAGGAGGCCAGGGTCTGGTGGAAGAAACCCCACCAGTGGAAAATAAATACCAATGTTTCCCTTGAAAGGAAAGAGCAACAAGTTAGAATGGTAACAGAAGGAGAAAGAGAAGAAAAGGGGGATGGGGGCGGGGGGGGGGGCAAGGACTACAACAGTGAATACACTTGAACATCTACATTTAAGGTAAGTGTACACAACTGTACTATGTTCTTTGTGTTTCACTGTTGCAGTCATCACATTTGGGTTGATTCCCAAAGCTGAGGAAAAGGGTGGAGGCAGTCAATGAAACTAGGGGCTGGCTAGGTTGCCCTGCAAGACTACAGAGGCAAACCCTGCCCTGGATTTGGAGAAGGAGACAGATGGTAATGCTTGGTAAAAGTGTGAACAGATGTCCAAGTAGCAGCCTCCAGGATGCCCCTGGTGGGGACTCCTCTGACGAAAGCCGCAAAGGTGGAAGCTGCTCTGGTGGTCTTTGTCCTGACCCCCTTGGGGGGAGGCTTTCCATGCTGTTTGTAGCAGAAATGGATGCAGTGTGCTATCCATCTGCAAATGGTCTGTTTGGAGATGACTTTGCCTTCTGCCCCTGTAGCAAAGCTAACCAGCAATTGATCAGACTTTCTGAAGGATTTAGTCCTGTCCAGATAGAATCTGAGCTGTCTATGCACATCTAGAGAGTGAAGTATCCTTTCCCCCTTGTTCTGGGGATTAGGAAAAAAAAGGTGGGCAAATTAATTGACTGGTTGAGAGCCACACTGGACACCACCTTGGGCAGGAAGGATGGGTTAGTTCTGAGGGATACCCTGTCTGTATGGAAGATGATGAAGGGTTCCACAGCCATGAGTGCCTGCAGCTCAGACAGTCTTCTAGCTGAAGTGATGGCCAGAAGGAATGTTGTCTTCCAGGAGAGAAATTATAGCTCTGCAGAAGAAGCTGGTTCGAAAGGGGGCAGGGTGAGCTTTTCCAAGACAAAGTTAAAGTCCAAAGCTGGTGTTGGTGCCCTTCTGGGGGGGGACTCAAGTTGCTAGTCCCTGTGAGGAAAGTACAGTTGTGTACACTTACCATAAATGTAGATGTTCGAATGTATTCACTGTTGCAGTCATCACATTTGGGTTATCTGCCTGCAGGTAGACCTCAGCCGGCCTGAATACCAAAGTCTTCGGATTTCTGCATCGGATGCTGTCACTTCTTCCTTGACGTCAGGGGTATAAAACATTCAGCCAACACCATTACATCAGTTTTACTTGCCCCAGATGTCAGGTGCCCCCATAATAGGAAGCAATTAAATGGTATGGTAAAACCCCCATCAAAAAGCAAATAACACAAAAAGAAATAGACATACCAACCATAAGGAGAGGTAAAGCCAACAGAAGTCAGGGGGGCTGGAGGGAGGGTAACCAGGACTGCAACAGTGAATATACTCGAACAACTACATTTATGGTAAGTGTACACAACTGTACTATGTTCTTCGTGTCTCACTGTTGCAGTCATCACGTTTGGGTTGATTCCCAAAGCTAAGGAAGGGAGGAGGAAGTTAAAGGGCATTAGGGACAGCTATTAATCCCTGCAAGACTGTAGTGGCAAATCCAGCTCTGGATTTAGAAAAGGCAGGTAAGTGGTAATGCTTGGTGAAGGTATGTACAGAAATCCAGGTCACAGCTTCTAGGATGTCCCTCGAAGGGACCCCAATGAGAAATGCTGCAGAGGTAGATGCAGCCCTGGTATAATAAGATCTTATCCCCTGTGGGGTAGGTTTTCCATGCTGCTTGTAGCAGAAATGAATGCAATGGGCTATCCATTTGCAAATGGTTTGCTTTGAAATGGCCTTCCCCTCTGCCCCTGTAGCAAAGCTAACTAGCAGCTGCTCAGATTTTCTGGTAGGCTTAGTCCTGTCCAAAGAGAATCTAAGTTGTCTGTGCACATCCAGGAGAGTGCAGTATTCGGTCCCCTTTGTTTTGTGGATTAGAAAAAAAAGTAGGCAAATGAATGGACTGATTTAGGGCCATGGAAGACACCACCTTGGGCATAAAGGAAGGGTTAGTCCTGAGGGAAACCCTGTCCGCATGGAAGATAATGAAGGGTTCCACTGCCATGAGGGCCTGTAATTCAGACACTTCTTGCTGAAGTGATGGCTAGAAGGAAGGCTGTTTTCCAAGAAAGGAATTTCAACTCAGCTGTAGCCGCTGGTTTAAGGGGGGCTTTTCCAATACAAAGTTAAGGTACCAGGCTGGAGTGGGAGCTCTCCTGGGGGGGGGGGTCTTAAAATTTTGGACCCTCTAAGGAATTGCTTTAGCAAGGGGTGAGAGAAAAGGGGTGGCTCTGTATTATAATGTGCTGAAATGGCAGAGGCATGAATTTTGACAAGAAGGATAGGCCCCTGTGGAGCATTTCTATTAAGTACTGTAGAATCTGAGGTAAGCAGGGCACCAGGAACAGTATCTTTTCTACTTTTCAGCATAAGATTTTCTAGTACTAGGCCTCCTTGCCTCCAGAATGACATCCAGTACCTGCTTACTGAGGAATGCTAAAGGAGAGCTCAAGGAATTAGCCAGGCTGCAAGGTTCAGGGTTTGAAGCTGAGGGTACAGAATCTGGCCCGCCTGCTGGGACAGCAAGGAAGGGGTCTGAGGCAGGTGTCATGGTTGTAGCAGTGCCATACTGCGCAAGAGGGGGGACCAGTGCTGGTGTGGCCAGTCTGGTGCAATCAGTATTGTCCCTGGCTTGTCCTGTTTGATCTTTAGTAGAACCTTCAAGAGGAGAGGCTTTCCCAGGTAAAGGACAGGGCATCCACTTTCCAAGCTTGGCTGTGGGGAGTTCTTGTGCAGAATTTGTGCAATTGGTAGTTCTGAGGGGAGGCAAATAGGTCTATCTCTGGAGTCCCCCATTTGTTCCTCAAGAGGTTGAATATTTTGTCATCAAGATTCCATTCGTGTGGGTCCACGAGATTTCTGCTTAAGTCGTCTGCCAGTGAATTTTGTATGCTTGGCAGGAATTGAGCTTGCAGATGTACTTGGTAGCTCAAGGTTGCATTCTACAGAGCCATGGCTAGTCTGCAGAAAGGGTACAAGTGGGGCCCCCTCCTTGTTTATGTACCACATAAATGTAGTGTTGTCTGTCTTTACCAACAGTTGTCCTGGAAGAATATGGTCTCTGAAGGCTGTCAGAGCATTCTGTACAGCTAACATTTCTTTCTGACTGATATGCAGGTGCATCTGTCTCGAGTTCCATTTGCCCTGAATGCACTGCCCTGCCATTGTGAGCCCCCCATGCATAGTCTGATGTGTCTGTTAGGGTTTGCGCGGCAGTGGGTAGAGTGAAAGGTAGTCCCTTGTTGTGGTAGAAGGCTTCTGCCCACCAAAGGAACTCTGTCTTGATATAAGGAATGATAGAAATCATTGTTTCCAGGTCCTGAGAATGTTGACACCATTGGAGTTTCCTCATATGCAGTCTTGCATATGGAATTAGTAAAATGCAAGAGGCCATGAACCCCAGGACTTGCAGCATTTTCCTTGCAGATAGCTGGAGTTTTGTGGCCAATAGTTTGAAGTAGGTTGTCAAGTAAACTTGTTCTCTAGAGTGAGGAATGCCATCTGGGAAGTTGCGTTCAAGCTTGCTCCCAGGAATACAATCTGTTGGCAGGGTACTAGGTGAGATTTATTTTCACTGATGGTGTACCCCAGTGAGGTTGGAGGTTTCTTTATGAATGCCAGGTGTTGTAATAGCAAGTCTGGCTTTCTGCCTGAATCAGACAATTGTCCAAATATGGGTAAATTTGAATATTTCTTTGCCTGCAAAATGCAATGGCTGGAGCTAGACACTTTGTGAATACCCAGGGCGCAGTAGATAAGCCAAAGGGAAGTGCAGAGAACTGATAGTGCATGGAGCCTGCCCTGAAGCATAGGACTTTCCTTCAAGATTTCCTTACTGGGATGTGCAGGTAAGCTTCCTTTAAGTCTAGGGTTGCCAGCCAAGCATCCTTGGCTAGCATGGGAAGAAGCTGTTGCAGAGTTAGAATTTTAAAACTACCAGAAAGGTGTTGGGAATAGAGAGGGTCCATGACAGGATGCCAGGAGTTGTCTTTTCTGGGTACCAGAAAAAGTCTTGAATAAAACCCTTGTCCCCTTTGTTCTGCTGGGACAGGCAGAATAGCCCTGATGTTCAGGAGAGAGAGAACCTGCTGTTGGGCCTCCGCCCACTGATTTGGGGGTAGGTCTGGCCAAACATATGGTGTTGGTAGGGTGTGGAAGTGGAATCTGTATCCTTGGGAAACTGTTCAAAACCTAATTGTCCTGGGTAATGAGTTCCCAGTTTTTTGCATGCAGGGTGAGCTTTCCTCCTAAGGGAGCAGGTAGTAGAGCAGGGCTTGGAAGGGTTAAGTTAAAGTCATTGTGCCATATTTCCATAAGGGGGTGGCTTACTACTCCCTGCTTTGGAAGTGGGAACCCTCCCCCACTGCTTAGGTTTGTGCGAAGCCTGAGACTGTAGCCTAGGTGGTCTGCTGTTCCTGGATTTAGACTGAAAAGGCCTAGAAGGGACTGGAAAGGACTAGTTCTTAGAAGGCCAATGTCTACTGAATCTAGGAGGCTGTACTTGTAGGAAATCTTTAACAGTTTGCATAGATTTAGCTTTTTCATCCACCCTTTTGAGGACTTCTGCTTTGTTGCCAAAAAGGCGGTCTTGGTTTACGGGAGCATCCAGTAATTTATCTTTTACATTATCTGGCAAGTTTTGTTCCTTAAACCAAGCATACCTTCTAAGTACAGACCTAGTGACAGCAGCCCTGCAAGATACTTCTAAAGAGTCAAAACCACATTGCATATTATGTTTACCAACTTGTTCTGCAGAATGCATTAAATCTTGTACTTCTTTGTGTTCAGTGCAGTCAGGAATCAACATTATTTTCTGTTTAAGTAGCCCCATAACACGCTGCTGATACTAACATATGAAACTGGCAATTTAAAGCCCTGATGGCCAAAGTAGCAGAAGTGTATACCTTCCTACCCCATCTGTCTAAGGCTCTAGAATCTCTATCAGAAGGGGGAGGATTGTTTGGCAGCAGTAGCCTTAATGCCTTTTGGTCCTTGGGAAATGGTCTCTGGATCTGCAGGAGGATTCTTGAAGAGGAATTTGTGAGAGTCAGGTACTCTGTGATACCTGTCAGGTTTTCTGGGAGCTGGAGGTAAAGTGTCTGGGGAAAGGCTAGATTCCAAGAAAGCATCATCTACAATTTCCAGAACAGAAGGGATAGCAAAAGGCCTGTGTTGAGGTAGGAGTAAGAATTCCCTAAGCCTCTTTCTGGAGTCAGAGTAATTCTGGCTTTCCCAGCGGAAATGCTAACTGTGTGCAAGGTTTCACCAAAAGAAAAATCTTCTGTAGGGGAAGCAGAGGGAATGGAATCCTCTGCATAAGAATCTTCATAAGTAGATAAAGGCAAATGCTGGTATTCAGGAGGAGAAGAAAAATCAGATTCCTGATCAGAAGAATCAGAAAGAAACTCAGTTCTAGGTTTCTTAGAGGGGGAAGGCTGGCTTCCCCTAATCAAGAAAATGAAATCTTCAGCCATTCTAAGCATTTGTGTTTTAGGCATATGGGCCTGGTCCTGCAGTTTGGTCGTCTGTTTCCTAGGCATGGTACGAGTTTTAGGCCTGGATGAAAACAATGGTGTCGGTTTAATATGAATGTCTGTAGGCCTGAATGCACCCTCAGAAGCCGGTGCCTGCACAGCGGCTCCGGACCCATCCAACGTAGAGAAATCCGAAGGTTCCATAGTCGAAGAAGCATCTCGCGGCATACCGGAATCTGAATGGGTGTTAGTAGAGGCCTGTGAATCAGAAGTAGCAGGTATCAGGGGCTGGGAAAGCACCTCACTGAGTACCGGCGGACTGGCGACTAGCTTAACGGAAGCGTCGTCAGCAGTTTTGGACCTATGCGGTCTGTCTTTATCCTTACGTTTTTATGGAAGATCAGTAGTCGGATGGGCTTGATGAAGCAATTTCGGAGTACACAAAGTACAGTTTTGTACCTACCATAAATGTAGATGTTAGAGTGTTCACCCTGCTGCAGTCAACACACTTGGGTTATCCTGCCGTCAGGCGGTCCCGCATTCGGCCTGAGTTCCAAAGTCTTGGTCTGGCATCGGATGCTGTTGCTTCTTCCCTGACGTCAGAGTGCCAGGGGTATATAAGAGGCATCCAACGCTATTTTCTTCAGTTTTTCTTGCCCCAGATGTCAGGTGCCCCCAATCGGTAGGCAATATATATGTGTGTGTGTGTATATATATATATATATATATATATATATATATATATATATATATATATATATATATATATATATATATATATATATATAGACATAGATATATAGCTAGATAAAAATAAAACAATACCTTTAGGCACAAGCAAATACACCAAAGAGGTTGAATAGGATAAAGTGGTATAGATAAGTTCAGCTAGTTCAGAGGGGATGGAGGGAGGGTAACCTGGACAGCAGCAGGGTGAACACTCAAACATCTACATTTATTGTAGGTACAAAACTGTACTATGATCGTGTTACCCTGCTGCAGTCATCACACTTGGGTTGAATCCCAAAGCTAAGGATGGGAGATGGAGTTAAACAGGGTTAGAAGAAACTAGTAGGCCCTGCAAAACTGCAGTGGCAAAACCAGCTCTAGTCTTAGAATATAGAGGTAAGTGATTGTTTGGTGAAGGTGTGCACTGAACTCCCAAGTTGCAGCTTCCAGAATATCCTTGGTTGGCACTCCCCTGAGAAAGGCTGCTGATGTAGCTGTAGCCCTGGTGGAGTGGGACATATGTTAGCAGGTACTGGTTTCCCATGATGCGTGTAACAGAAACGTATGCAATGTCCTATCCATTTAGAAATGGTTTGAGATAGCTTTTCCTTGTGATCCTGCAGCATAGGCTACAAAGAGCTGGTCAGATTTTCTGAAAGCCTTAGTTTTATCCAAGTAGTAACGTAATTGCCTGTGAATGTCCAAAGAGTGCAGTAATCTTTCTCCTTTGTTCTGGGGATTTGGGAAGAAGGTGGGCAAGTGAATGGTTTGGTTTAGGGCCACACTGGATACCACCTTTGGCATAAAGGAAGGATTAGTTCGTAGAGAAACTCTGTCTTGATGGAAAATGAGGAAAGGTTCCACTTCCATTAGTGCATGTAGCATTGAGACTCTTCTAGCTGAGGTTATTGCTAGGAGTAGGGCAGTTTTCCATGAAAGAAATTTTAAATCAGTTGAGAAAGCTGGTTCAAAGGGCGGCAGTGTAAGCTTTTCCAGGACAAAGTTGAGATCCCAAGTAGGTGTTGGAGCTCTCCTTGGCGGTCTTAAGTTCTTAGCCCCTCTGAGGTACTGTGTCTTAGGAGTGGATGTGAAAATAAAGGAGGATCCGTGCTGTAATGAGCTGAAATTGCTGAGGCGTGGATCTTAATAGATGAAAAGGAAAGTCCTTTGTGTAACATCTCAGTTAAATATTGTAGAATCTGAGGAATGTTCAGCTCCAGGGGATTTAGGCCTTTAGCCTGGTTCCAGGCGCAAAATCTTTTCCATTTGTCTGAATAGGTTTTCCTGGTGCTGGGTCTCCTGGCCTCCAGAATGACATCCATAACAGCTTTGGACAAAGGTGTTGGCTGGTTGTTTAGGTAATTTGCCATGCAGCCAGGTTTAAAGTCTTGAGCTGGCTGTGTAGAATCAGGTTGTCTCGCTGGGTGAGCAGGTGAGGAATTTGTGGCAAAATCCATGGTGGGCCCTGGGCCATGTTCCTTAAAATTGGATGCCAATGTTGGCGTGGCCAGTCTGGTGCAACGAGTATCATTTGTGGCCTCTCTAATTTGACTTTCAGCAGTACCTTTGCTAGAAGAGGCAGTGGAGGGAAGGCATATGCTGTTAATGTTTTCCAACTGAATGAGAGGGCGTCCACTTTCCAAGCTAGCGGATGGAAGGTCCTTGTGCAAAATTTTTGAAGTTGGTGGTTGTGGGGGCTTGCAAACAGATCTATATCTGGGCGTCCCCATTTTTGAGCCATCATTGCAAATACTTGTGGATCTAGTTTCCATTTGTTTGGATCCATGATGTTTCTGCTTAGGTTGTCTGCCAATGTGTTTTTCTTTCCTGGCAGGAATTGTGCTTGTAATTGAACCTGGTAAGACAGTGCAGTGTTCCACAGGGTCATTGCTTGCCTGCATAGAGGGTAGGAATGTATGCCCCCTTGCTTGTTTATGTACCACATAACTGTGGTGTTGTCTGTCCTTATTAGTAGTTGTCCTGGGTGTAGAAGGTCCTTGAAAGCTGTTAGGGCATTCTGCACTGCTAGCATTTCTTTTTGATTGATATGCAGGTGTCTCTGATCTGTAGTCCATGTGCCCTGAATGCACTGTCCTGCCATGTGTGCTCCCCAGGCATAGTCCGATGCATCTGTTGTCATAGTTTGCCTGGCTGTGGGTAAGGTGAAAGGCTGACCCTCGTTAAGGTGACATGCCTGTGCCCACCATAGAAACGCCTGTTGAAGGCAGGGAATGAGTGGAATCATTGTTTCCAAGCTGTGGCTGTGCTGAGTCCATACACTTTTCAGGTACCATTGTAATTTCCTCATATGCAGTTTTGCAAATGGTATTAGTAGTATGCAACATGCAATAAATCCCAAGGCCTGCAGAATTTTTCTTGGAGGGAGTTGGGTCTTTGTTGCCATTATTTTGAAATATTGAAACAGCTGTCGTTGTTTGTCTGGCATGAGATAAGCCATCTGGGCTGTTGTATTCAAGCTGGCACCCAGGAATATTATGTTTTGTGAGGGCACTAGTTTTGATTTATTTTCGTTAACTTAGGAGGTGTTAGACAAATGCCAGATGCTGTAAAAGAATGTCCTTGCTTTCTGCTTGAATAAGACAGTCATCCAGGTATGGGTATATTTGAATTCCTCTGTCTGCAGTGTGCAATTACTGGTGCCAGGCATTTTGTGAAGACCCTGGGCGCAGTAGATAAGCCAAAGTGCAGTGCAGAGAATTGATAATGCGTTGAACTTGCAATGAAGCGGAGGTATCTTCTGCAATTTTGTCTGATAGGGACATGCAGGTATGCCTCCTTGAGGTCCGAAGTGACTAGCCAAGCATTCTTGCCCAGCATGGGAAGAAGCTGCTGTAGTGTTAGCATCTTGAATTTTGGTACTTGCAGATAGGTGTTCAGAATTGAAAGATCCAAAATGGGTCTCCATGCTTTGTCCTTTCTTGGAACTAGAAAGAGTCTTGAATAAAATCCTTGTCCTTGCTCCTGTGTAGGTACCTGTTGAATGGCAATCATGTTAATGAGAGCTGTAGTTTGTTTTTGTGCCCCTGCCCATTGATTTGGTGGCAGGTTTGGCATTCCGTTGATCCTTGGTAAGGTATGAAAGTGGAATCTGTATCCTTGAGAGACGATGTTTAGAACCCATTTGTCTTTTGTGATGATGTGCCAGCTGTCTGCAAAAAATGCTAGTTTTCCTCCCAAGGGTGTTGCCAGGAGAGATTTGCTTGGTAGTTTGAGGATAGAGTCATTGTGTCTGCCTTCTGCTAGCTTGGGGCCTTGTCTTCTCCTCCTTTCTGGGTAGCAGAACCCCATTGGCGAGGTTTGTAAGGGCCCTGTGACTGACCTCTGCCCCTTGGGCATCTGTATTTGCCTCTCTGTGATCTGTCTGAAGCTGGAAAGGACCAATTTTTTGTTGGCCAATTTCTGCTGACGCGAGGGGGTTGTACCTGTAAGAAATCCTTGACCGTTTGCATAGATTTAGCCTTATCCTCCATTTTCTTTAAAACCTCTTCTGCTTTGACACCAAATAATACATCCTGTTGTAAAGGTGCATCTAATAATTTTGCTTTAACATGGTCAGGGAGGGTTTGCTCTTTTAACCAAGAATGTCTACGAATGACAGAGCCAGTAACAGCTGCTCTACAGGAAGCTTCCAATGAATCAAATCCGCATTGTAAAGTATGCTTGCCCACCTGTTCAGCTGCATGCAACAGATCCTGCATTTCCTTGAATTCAGGCTGTTCTGAATGTGTGCTCATTTTTTGTTTTAACTGAGACATTAGGAATTGTTGATATTTCAACATGTGAAACTGGCAATTTAATGCTCTCATAGCCAGAGTTGCAGAGGTGTATATTTTCTTTCCCCATCTAGCTAGGGCTCTGGAATCTCTTTCAGAGGGCACAGGATTTTTAGCCATAGAAGCTTTTGCTCCCTTAGGACCCTGGGATATGGTTTCTGGGTCAGCTACAGGGCTTTTATAAAGGAATTTGTGTGAGTCAGGTACTCTGTAGTGTCTGTCTGGTTTGGCTGGAGCAAGAGGTAGAGAGTCTGGATTTAAACTAGACTCCAAGTAGACATCATCCACAATATCTAAAACAGGAGGAATAGCAAGAGGTCTGTGCTGGGGTAATAAAAGGAACTCTCGGAGCCTTTTCTTAGAATCTGAGTAATCCTGCCCTTCCCAATGGAAATGTTCCCTCATGGTATGTAATGTTTCCCCAAAGGAGTAGTCTTCAGGGGGAGATGCTATGGGAATAGAGTCTTCAGCATCAGAATCCTCATAAGATGGAAAAGTGTAATCCTGTTCCTCAGAAGAATCTGAGGAGAGAGAAACCTGGTCAGAGGATGCGTAATCCTCTTGTCTTGGTCTTTTATCAGGAGGGGGATGGGAACCCCTGAGATAAGGGTAATTAAATCTTCAGCCATCTTAAGCATCTGTTTCTTAGGCATGGGGCCTTGACCTGCAGACTGATGAACAGTTTTCTTAGGTTTTAAAGGAGTTTTAAGCTTAGCATAATTTAATGGTGAGTGTAGTCGGTCTGAAGACACCTTCAGCAACCGAAGGTGTTTCCTCTGCACCGGTGACTAATTCTGCTCTGGTGTCGGTAGATGGCTGCGTCGGCCTAGCAGACTCCGCTTGGGAGTCAGCAGCTGTCTGGGGTTCCAGTTGGCAGGGTGTGAAAGTGGAACCTGTAGCCTTGCGATACAGTATTTAAGACCCATTTGTCCTGGGTGATCATGTGCCAATTTTGTGAAAAAAGTGCTAGTTTTCCCCCCAAAGGAGCTGCCAGAAGATAAGTGCTTGGTGCTGGCAGAGGAAAGTCATTGAGACTGTTTCCTGTATGGCTGTGATTTTTCCTCTCCTCTTTTGGAGGTAGAAGCACCCCACTGTCTAGGCCTGTATGAACCTTGGGGCTGTGGTCTGCCTCTGGGGCGTCTGTATCTGTCTCTTTGTGGCCTGTCTGACACTGGAAAGTACCAACTTTTTGTAAACCAGTTCCTGCTAAATCTGGGAGGCTGTACCTGTAAGAAATCCTTCACTGTTTGCATAGATTTAGCTTTGTCCTCCACTTTCTTCAACACCTCTTCTGCTTTAACACCAAACAAGGTATCATTTTGTAATGGAGTATCTAATAGTTTTGCTTTAACATGATCGGGCAGATTCTGTTCTTTTAACCAAGCATGCCTCCTAATGACAGAACCTGTAACTGTGGCCCTGCAGGAGGCCTCTAGAGAATCAAAACCACATTGCAAAGTATGCTTTCCCACTTGTTCAGCTGCATGCAATAAATTCTGCATTTCTTTGTTTTCTGCACATTCTAAATTTGTCAACATTTTCTGTTTAAGCAGTGATATAAGATATTGCTGATATTTAAGCATATGAAACTGACAATTTAAAGCTCTTACAGCCAAGGTAGCAGAAGTATAAATCTTTTTCCCCCATCTGTCCAGGGCCCTTGAATCCCTATCAGAGGGGATAGGGTTTTTTGCAATGGAAGCCTTGACCCCCTTGGGACCCTGAGAAATAGTTTCTGGGGCAGCAGCAGGGTTTTTGTAAAGAAATTTATGTGAATCAGGAACCCTGTAGTATCTGTCTGGCTTAACAGGAGCTGGTGGTAGAGTCAGGAGACAGACCAGACTCTGAAAATACATAATCTACAATGTCTAAAACAGGAGGAATAGCAAGGGGCCTGTGCTGAGGTAATAGAAGGAAGTCTCTGAGCCTTTTCTTGGATTCTGAGTAATCTTGGTTTTCCCAGTGGAAATGCTCCTTCATAGTATGCAGGGTCTCCCCTAAAGAATAATCCTCAGGAGGAGAGGCTGAAGGGATAGATTCTTCAGCATCAGAATCCTCATAGGGAGGAAGGGAATATTCCTGTTCAGAAGAGGAATCAGAGGAAATGGAAACCTGATCTGAAGATTAACCTGATCTGAAGATTCATATTCTATCTCTTGCCTAGGCCTCTTATCAAGAGGGGGATGGGAACCCCTGATCAAAGTAATTAGGTCTTCGGACATTTTAAGCATCTGTTTTTTAGGCATGTAGGCCTGTCCAGGAGAATGCTGTACTTGTTTCTTTGTCTTTAGAGCTGCTTTAGTATTTGCCTTTGAAGCTGAAGTTGGTTTTACATATAACTGTCTGGGCCTGAAAACACCCTTAGAAGCAGATGCCTGCTCAGCGGCTGTGGACCCATCTGAGGGAATAGTTTGGGTGTCCAATACCATGAGTTTCCAGCGGCCTAGTCGGCTCCACATGGGAGTTGGAAGTGGCCTGTGGTTCTGAGGTAGCGGGCATCAGGGGCTGCGAAAGCGCTTCACTGACAGCTGGAGACAGGCCTAACGGAAGCCTCGTCGTCGGTTTTGGACCTCAGACGCTTGTCCTTTTCTTTTTCTTTGCGCTTTTTATAAACTCCGGTAGTCGGCTGCTCCGACGGCATTATATAATTGAATCTTCTGCCAAAATAATGAAATGCAAAATCGTACCGACGCTTAATAGTGTGTTGGTTAAATCTAGCACAAAACCGACAACTAGCAACGTCGTGGTCAGGGCCAAGGCAAGGAATACAGTAAGAATGAAAATCCTTATGAGGTAAGAAATGCAATTAACTTTTTCTGACATCGGTCTGGAGCAAGAAAAGTTTCCCCAACGGGGTACTTAGCTTTAATGAAGACTTCGGATCTGAAATTCGAATTTGAAAATCTCAGGAGTCGGCCGACCGGCACTTGCGAACTGCTTTACCTTCGGGCACCGCGCGGCAAGAAAAACTGAAGAAAATGGCGTTGGCTTCATCTTTTATATCCCTGGCACACTGACGTCAGGGAGGAGGTGACAGCAACCGACGCCAGACCTAGACTTTGGAACTCGGGCCGACTGCGGGTAGCCTGCCAGCAGGATAACCCAACTGTACTGACTGCAACAGTGAAACACGATGAACATCTCCCTGGTTTTGAAGTGGAGGTAGTCCATTGCTTAGATCTCTGCACTCCCTGGGGCTGCTGTCTGGGGGGGGTCTGCTTTCACGGGGCCTAGGCTGGGCTGGTTTATTCGGAGCAAGAAAGGATCAGTGCTTGGAAGGACAATGCCTGCTGAACCTAGGGGGCTGGCCCTGTAAGAAATCCTTAACTGTTTACATAGATTTTGCTTTTTCGTCCATCTTTTTTAAGACCTCTTCTGCCTTAGTGCCAAATAAATGATATTTGTGCAAGGGAGCATCCAACAATTTTGATTTGACATAGCCTGGCAGGGGTTTGTTCCTGAAGCCATGCATGTCTTCTAATGACAGTGACTGCTGCCCTGCAAGATGCTTCTAGGGCGTCAAAACCACAGTGCAAAGTGTGCTTAGTTACTTGACTTGCAGAATGCATTAAGTCTTGTAATTCTTTAGAATCTGCCCAAGCAGGAAAGGAAGAAATTTTTTCTTTAAGGAGTTCCAAGGTATGTTGCTGAAATTTCAGCATATGGAACTGACAATTTAGTGCCCTGATAGCAACAGTAGCTGAGGTGAATACTTTTCTACCGCATCTGTCCAAACCTCGGGAATCCCTGTCTGAGGGGGGTGGGACTCTTAGCAGAGGTTGCTTTAATTCCTTTTGGCCCTTGAAAAATGACCTCAGTGTTAGCTGTTGGATTTTTAAAAAGATATTTGTGGGAGTCAGGGACTCTACAGTACCGGTCTGGTTTTCTGGGAGCAGGAGGCAGGGCGTCAGGAGTCAAGCTGGATTAGAGGAAAACATCCTCCACAGCATCCAGGACTGGGGGGGTTGGGTCAAGGGTCTGTGCTGTGGAAGATCTAGAAATTCCCCGATTCTCTTTTTAGACTGATGGTAGTCCTGAATCTCCCATTGGAAATGCTCCCTTAAAGTATGCAGGGTTTCCCCAAAGGGAAAATCCTCTAGGGGAAAGGCTAAAGAATGGAGTCCTCTGCATCAGAATCCTCATAAGTGGAAAGTGGTTGCATGTCTTCATACTCGGCTGCATCAGTCTCATCTGACTCTTATTCAGACAAAACCATAGGGGACAAATCTCTTTTCCTTTTGGAGGGGGTAGCTTGGCTTCATCTGATGAGCATGATAAGGTCTTCTGCCATTTTAAGCATTTGAGACTGACGCATGGAAGCAGGTGCCCGAGAGTAGGTTCTTCATTTTTTTGGGGTGTGGTACGAACCCTGGGCCTAAGAAACACTGTCGTTTTGGAAAGAACAGTAGTTGCGAAAGAAGACGTAGGTTTGTGTCGAGATTCAGTGGTGCGAAGGACTTCCTCGGAAGCCGGTGCCTGCTCAGTGGCTCCAGACACATCCAAGGTAGAGACAACCGCACAATCCTTAGTCGAAGAAGAGTTCTGCAGCATAACAGACTCCAAAAGGGTCTGTGTAGTGGCCAGTGAATCAACAGGGGCTGTGAAAGTGCCTCACTGAGTACCAGAGGACTGAAGACTAAATTAATGGAAGTATCATCAGTAGGCTTGGACCTAGGTGGTCCGTCTGTCTTTATCTTTACGTTTTTTCGCAAGATCTGCTGTCGGACGGCTTACCAAAGCCATATCGGAATTCGAGTACTGAAAACAAAAATATCTGGCTACAATAAAGGCCCGATGCCAGATAGTTCTGACTTTGAACAAAGCACAGAAGCGACAATGGGGGACGTCGTGGTTTAGGCCTAAACAAGTGACGCAGTAAGAGTGAAGTCTCGGTGTGGTATTTGCTTTCCACAGGCGAGACAATTAACTTTTTCTGACATTGGTTAGTGTAAGAAAAAAGGATCCCCAATGGGGTACTTAGCTTTAGAAAACTTAAACTTCAATTCGGTAGACGAAAACTGAGGTAGCGGCCGATCGGCACTCGTGCAAACTGCTTCTGCTTGAGGCCCCACGGCAAGAAAGACTGATTTAATGGCGTCAGCTGCCTTACTTCATACTCCTGACAACCTGACGTCAGTCCTCAAGTGACAGCAACCGACAAAGAAATACTAAGTCTCTGGTATTTGGGCCAGCCAAGGGTTACCTTGGCAGGGATAACCCAAATGTGGTGACTGCAATAGTGAAACACGAAGAACATCTGTTCTTGGGGCAGTGAGTTCGGTTTGATTTTTTTGCAGGTTCAGCATGAAGCCTAGTTTCCGAAGGAAGAGCTGCAAAAGTTTTATTATTATTTTTTTTTAATTAGACTTGGATGAAACAGTTGTCTAGATATGGATACATGTGTATCTCATTCTGCAATGGCCAATCACTGAGGTCAGCCATTTGGTGAAAACCCCTCATGCAGTGATTAAGCCAAAGAACAAGGAGTTTAACTTGAAACTACTGCTCCCTACCAAGCATCTTAGTAGGCATATCTGCCTTGTGAATTAAGATAAGCAATTTTCAGATCCATAGTGACCATGACGGCTTCAAGACACAGCAAGAAGTGCCTGGAGAGTTTTCATTAATGCACTTGGGAGCACACAAACTTCTTTTATCTGGAAGAGTCCAATAATGGTCTATTTTTCACAAAAGGAGTCTTCAGTAAAAGCATTTACCTTCCTGGCCCTGTGGACTGCTTCTATTGCCCCTTTGCTCCTATATTAGATGGAAAATGGGTAACAATGACATGTTCTAGATTAGTTGGGACCCATGGAATTCTTTTACCTAAAGCTGTTGACTTCTATTCTAGGGTTTTCTCTTTGCAATAACACTAATACCCATTAGCCTGCTGTGAGTGCCCACAACATTGAAGCAGACAACATTCATCCTAGACAGAGTATCAGGTCCAGGGACAAGGTTGGAGGCAGGGTATTGGATGGGGTAGTCAACAACTGATCCTTGTGGTGACTGAAGCCTTGTCTGGCCTCTTTGCATCCCCTTCTCTCTGCCATATTTCCTGTTAGAAGAGCCCATTCTCTCTGGGTTGCTTACCCCTCTACTTCCCATAAAAAGAATCCATTCCTAAACTATCAAGAAAGGGGAGGATGAAATGAGTATGCCCATTACTTCCCCTTCTTTTTCAGCATCTCAAGTGTTTCATGTGTGTGGTGTACACAGTTGTCTAGTAGAGTATTTTGTAACTTCGATTTAACCTCCTCAGCCAAAGTTTACACAATTAACCATGCATCTCTTCTCAATGTTGTCCCAGTGACAGCAGCACCGGATGCTATGTCAGCAGTATCACAGGTGCATTTAATCCCATGCTTACAGAGATCATCTGAATCACTTGTAGGAGAGGCACTTTAAGGCGTTCCAACATCATCTTTCAAACATATTCGCTGAACTTCTAAAATGTGAACTTTTCGGTTCACAGCTCTAAATGCCAAGGTAACAGAAGTGTAATTTCTTTTGCTCTACCTGTCCAACAGATTACTTTCCTACAGTGTTCCTCCTAGGGGGAAGTTTTGCTCCATTAGAAGTATCCAAAGTAAGTGTATTTGGATCTGCTACTGGGTATTCATAGAAAGTGAGGCCCTGAAGCTTAGGAAAATCTACCCCCCCAACGAGCTATGCTCAAAGATATCCAGATATGCTCTTTTATACAAGGACTCAGCTTCAAGGCCTGGAAGGGGACATACACTAACAATCCCAAAGCTGCCTTCCAGGCAACAGAAGCCTCAGCAACAAGCTATACAAAGTAGCCCTTCAACAGAGTCAAAGTACCCCTTACAAGAAAGGTCATCTGGTGGTAAGCCTGAGGAAAAAAATCCATGACATGGTGAGGGAAAAAAATGAAAAATGTTAAAACAATGCTAGCTATAGAGGAGCCTTGTACCACATGCATTACTACAGTTGCAAGCACAAGACCAGCATTAGTCCTCAAAAAGAAGATCGACATAGTAGAATAAATCAGGAAAGAACACTGAAAACAGAAAATCCCCCACCAAAAAAAGTTATGTACTTACCATAACTGGGCATCTGTGTTACCCTATGTCATCATGCATCACCATGGGGTCTAGGATCAGATATCGGATCTGAGCCGGCAATATACTATAGACAGAGCCAAGGCTCTAGCTTATCCCTTTCCCATGACACCCTGCTGCTCTCCGACCCCCAGATCTAGTTTGCTGTTGTATTCTTAAAGGCTACTCCTGCAAAACTGGAAGGAAAACACTTCAACTTCCTCCATGATCCACAAGGTAGGGGGATGGCGGGAGGGAAAAATGTGATGAATGGTGACATAGGATAACACAGATGCCAAGTTACCTTTATCTGATGTTATCCATGTCATCCACCACCATATGGTCAGAGTGCCCAGCTACCATTTATCCTGGAAGGCCTCAAGGACGGACATTCTGGAGCACTGTAGAGCCAAAGGAAGCCCTAACTCCTAGAAATCAAATCCATCTTGTAATGAGATATGAAGGTGTGAGGATTACCCCAACTGGCAGCAGCACAAAAGTCATGAACAGAAAGCCTGGCCAAAACAGCTGAAGTAGCCACGGACCTCGTAGAATGAGCCTTGACTCTTCTTGGAACTTCAAAATGCCTACTGTTGTAGACTGTGGAGATGCAGCTATAGATCCATTTAGAAATAGTTACTTTAGAAACTGAAAAACCATATCTATTAGGGCAAAAAGCCACAAAGAGCTGCTCTGGTTTACGAAAATCTTTGGTCCTATGTATGCAGAAAGTACAGTTGTGTACACTTACCATAGATGTAGATGTTCGAGTGTATTCACTGTTGCAGTCATTACATGTGGGTAATCTGCTGGCAGGTTGGCCTCAGTCAGTCTGATTAACAAAGACTTGGGTCCTGCTTCGGTTGCTGTCCCTTCTTCCATGACATCAGGTCGTCAGGAATATAAAACATTCAGCCAACGCCATTACATCAGTTTTTCTTGCCCCAGATGTCAGGTGCCCCCGAAATGGGGAGACAAAATTTTAAGTAATTAAAAACACAAAAATATATACCTCCAAACAAAGGCAAATACACCTAAAAGACTTTTAAGCATAGTAAAGGAAAGTAGAGGTATAGTAAGAGAAAAACGGGGTTGGAGGGAGGGTAACCAGGACTGCAACAGTGAATACACTCAAACATCTACATTTATGGTAAGTGTACACAACTGTACTATGTTCTTCATGTTTCACTGTTAGTCATTACATTTGAGTAGATTCCCAAAGCTATGGTTGGGAGGATGGATTTATACAGCATTAGGACCAGCTATAAGGCCCTGTAGGACAGCAGTGGCAAAATCAGCTCTGGATTTAGAGAAGAAAGGTAAATGGTAATGTTTGGTAAACGTATGAACTGAGCTCCAGGTAGCAGCTTCTAGAATGTCTCTGGTAGGAACACCTCTGAGAAAAGCTGGAGAAGTAGATGCAGCCCTGGTGGAATGAGATCTGATCCCCCTGGGGAAGTTTTACCATGGTGCATATAGCAGAAACGAATACAATGGCTTATCCATTTGGAAATAGTCTGTTTTGAAATAGCCTTTCCCTCTGCCCCTGCAGCAAATGCCACCAGTAGTAGTTCAGATTTTCTTTGAGATTTTGTCCTGTTTAAGTAAAATCAAAGTTGTCTGTGTACATCCAATGAATGTAGAATCCGCTCCCCCTTGTTCTGTAGATTGGGAAAGAAAGTTGGCAAATGAATGGACTGATTAAGAGCCACACTGGATACCACCTTAGGCACGAAGGATGGATTGGTCCTGAGAGACACCTTGTCCGCATGGAAAATAATGAAAGGCTCCACTGTCATAAGAGCCTATAATTTGGAAATCCTTCTAGCTGAAGTGACTGCTAAAAGGAAAGCTGTTTTCCAGGAGAGAAATTTTAAGTCTGCAGTAGCAGCTGGCTCGAAAGGAGGGAGAGTGAGTTTTTCCAATACAAAACTGAGGTCCAAGGCAGGGGTTGGGGCTCTCCTGGGTGGTCTTAAGTTCTTGGCCCCTCTGAGATGCTGCTTTAGCAAAGGATGAGAAAAGAGGGGAGGTTCTGTGCTGTAATGAGCTGAAATGTCTAAGGCATGGATTTTTATGGAAGAGGAGGACAGGCCCTTGTGAAGCATCTCAGTTAAGTATTGTAAAACCTGAGAAATATTGGGCATTGTTGTGCATATCCCTTGTGATAGATTCCAGGCACAGAATCTTTTCCATTTGTCAGCATAAGATTTTCTAGTACTAGGCCTTCTTGACTCCAAAAATAACATCCTTCACCGGTTTGCTGAGGGATGCTAAGGGTGAATTTAGGTGATTAGCCATGTCGCCATGTTGCAATATTCAAAGTTTGGAGCAGAGTGTGCAGAAAGTACAGTTTTGTACCTACCATAAATGTAGATGTTCGAGTGTTCACACTGCTGCAGTCATTACACTTGGGTTATCCTGCCGTCAAGCAGTCCCGCAGTCGGCCAGAGTTCCAAAGTCTTGGTCCGGCGTCGGTTGCTGTCGCTTCTTCCCTGACGTCAGTGCACCAGGGGTATATAAGATGCATCCGATGCCATTTTCTTCAGTTTTTCTTGCCCCAGATGTCAGGTGCCCCCAAGTAGGTAGGCAATACATATTGCTAATAAAAAATATACATATAAAATAAAAACAATACCTTCAGTTACAAGCAAATACACCACAAAGGTTGTATAGGATAGAAAGGTATAGATAAGTCCAGCTAGTTCAGAGGGGATGGAGGGAGGGTAACCTGGACTGCAGCAGTGTGAACACTCGAACATCTATATTTATGGTAGGTACAAAACTGTACTATGTTCATCGTGTTACACTGCTGCAGTCATTACACTTGGGTAGAATCCCAAAGCTAAGTTTGGGTGGCTGGTCTATAAAGAGTTGGGATGGGCTATGAGGCCCTGCAGAACTGCAGTGGCAAATCCTGCTCTGGATTTAGAGTAAAGAGGCAAGTGATAATGCTTGGTAAAGGTGTGCACTGAACTCCAAGTTGCAGCCTCCAAAATTTCCTTGGTAGGTACTCATCTGAGAAAGGCTGTTGAAGTGGCTGCTGCCCTGGTGGAATGTGGCCTAATGTTATTAGGGACTGAGTTTCCATGCTGTGTGTAGCAGTAATGAATACAGTGTCCTATCAATTTGGATATAGTCTGCTTTGAGATAGCCTTGCCCTGCGATCCTGCAGCATATGCTACAAACAGTTGTTCAGTTTTCCTGAAAGCTTTGGTTTTGTCCAAGTAGAAGCGTAGCTGCCTGTGTATGTCCAAAGAGTGCAGAAGTTTTTCCCCTTTATTCTGGGGGTTTGGATAAAAAGTTGGCAAATGGATGGTTTGGTTAAGAGCCACACTAGATACCATCTTTGGCATAAAGGTAGGGTTTGTCCTTAAAGAAACCCTGTCCTGATGAAAAATTATAAAAGGTTCCACTGCCATTAATGCCTGTAGCTCTGAGACTCTTCGTGCTGAAGTTACTGCCAGGAGCAGAGCTGTTTTCCATGATAAAAATTTTAGATCGGCTGTAATGGCTGGCTCAAAAGGTGGCAGGGTCAGTTGTTCCAAAACGAAATTGAGGTCCCAAGTTGGTGTTGGTGCTCTCCAGGGCGGTCTTATGTTTTTAGCCCCTCTGAGGTACTGCTTTAGCAAGGGATGAGAGAATAAAGGAGGAACCATGTTGTAATGTGCTGAAATGGCAGAGGCGTGGATCTTAATTGATGAGAAGGATAGGCCTTTGTCCAGCATCTCAGTTAAGTATTGTAAAATCTGAGGAATGTTTGGGACAAGAGGGTCAAGGCTTTGAGCCTGGTTCCAGGCGCAGAATCTCTTCCATTTTTCTGAGTAAGCTTTCCTGGTGCTAGGCCTCCTGGCCTCCAAAATGACATCCAGAACAGCTTTAGAGAGAGGTGTTGCCTGTTTGACTAATGAATCTGCCATGCAGCCAGGTTTAGGGTTTGCGCTGACCGTGCAGGATCTGATTGTTTTGTTGAGTCAGAAGGTGTGGAATTTGAGACAAAATCCATGGTGGGCCTTGAGCTAAGTTCTTTAAGATTGGGTACCAGTGCTGGCGTGGCCAGTCTGGAGCAATCAGGATCATCTGTGGTTTTTCTTGTCTGGCTTTTAGGAGTACCTCTGAAAGGAGAGGCAGCGGGGGGAAGGCATAAACTTTTAGGCTTTTCCAGCTAAACGAGAGAGCAACCACTTTCCATGCTTGTGTGTGATAAGTCCTTGTGCAGAATTTTTGTAGTTGGCAATTCAGAGGGGAGGGAAAAAGATCTATGTCTGGGCATCCCCATTTTTGCATTACCATGCTGAAGATTTGTGGATTCAATTTCCATTCGTGAGGGTCCATGATATTTCTGCTTAGATCGTCTGCCAGAGTATTTTTCTTTCCTGGCAGGAATTGTGTTTGCAGATGAACTTGATACGTTAGAGCTGTGTTCCACAAGGTCATGGCTTGCCTGCATAGGGGATAAGAATGAGTGCCCCCTAGCCTGTTTATGTACTACATTACTGTGGTGTTGTCCGTCTTTAATAATAATTGTCCTGGATGCAGAAGGTCCTTGAAAGCTGTTAGGGCATTTTGAAGAGCCAACATCTCTTTTTGATTGATGTGAAGATGCATCTGGTCTGTGATCCACTTGCCCTGAATGCATTTTCCTGCCATGTGTGCTCCCCAGGCGTAATCCGAAGCATCTGTTGTTACAGTCTGCCTGGCTGTGGGTAGGGTAAAAGGCTGACCCTTGTTTAGGTGACATGCCCGTGCTCACCATCGAAACTCCTGTTGTAGGCAGGGAATCATTGGTATTACTGCTTCTAAACTGTGAGAGTGTTGAGTCCAAAAACTTTTTAGGTACCATTGCAATTTCCTCATATGCAGTCTGGCATATGGTATTAGTAGTATGCAGGATGCCATGAATCCCAGAGCCTGCAGAATTTTTCTTGCAGGGAGATGGGACTTTTTTGCCAGTAATTGAAAATATTGAGTTAATTTAATTTGTTTGTCTGGCGTGAGATAAGCCATCTGGGCCGTTGTATTTAAGCTGGCACCCAGAAATATAATCTGTTGTGAGGGCACTAGTTTTGACTTCTTTTCATTTACTGTGTACCCTAGAGAAATTAGCAACCTTTTTACAAACGCCAGATGCTGTAGAAGAATGTCCTTTGTCTCTGCTTGAATGAGGCAGTCGTCCAGGTATGGATATACTTGAATTCCTTTTTGTCTGCAAAATGCAATTACTGGTGCCAGGCACTTTGTAAAGACCCTGGGCGCAGTAGATAAGCCAAAGGGCAGTGCAGACAATTGGTAGTGAGTTGTACCAGCTTTGAATCTGAGGTATCTTCTGCAATTTTGTCTGATAGGGACATGCAGGTATGCCTCTTTGAGGTCCAGAGTAACAAGCCAAGCCTTCTTGCCCAGCATGGGTAGAAGCTGCTGTAATGTCAACATTTTGAATTTCGGAATATCCAGGTAAGTATTTAGAATTGAAAGGTCTAGTATGGGCCTCCAGGCCTTGTCCTTTCTGGGGACCAGGAAGAGTCTTGAGTAAAATCCTTGTCATTGTTCCTGTTGTGGTACTTTTTGAATAGCTCTCATGTTCATGAGGGCTGAAATTTGTTTTTCTGCCTCTGCCCATTGATTCTGTGGCAGGTCCGGCATTCCTTTTAGCCTTGGTAAAGTATGAAAGTGGAACCTGTAACCTTGAGACACAATATTCAGAACCCATTTGTCTTGGGTGATTGTTTGCCAGCTTTGAGAAAAAAGTGCTAGTTTTCCCCCTAAGGGGGCTGCCAAAAGGGAAGTGCTTGGCGTACAAAGGGGGAAGTCATTGGGACTGTTTCCTGTAAGGTTGAGACATGTCCTCACCTCCTTTTGGGGTTGAGGTGCCCCACTGTCGTTGTCTGTTACAGCCTTGGGGTTGAGATATGCCTCTTGGGTGTCTGTATCTGCCTCTCTGTGGCCTGTCTGACACTGGAAAGGACCAATTATTTGTTGGCCAATTTCTGCTAAATCGAGGTGGACGTACCTGTAAGAAATCCTTGACTGTTTGCATACATTTAGCTTTATCCTCCATTTTCTTTAACACCTCTTCTGCCTTAACACCAAACAAGGTATCATGCTGTAAAGGAGCATCCAATAATTTTGCCTTAACATGATCAGGTAAACTCTGTTCTTTTAACCAAGCATGTCTTCGAATCACAGAACCTGTAACTGCGGCTCTACAAGAGGCCTCTAAAGAATCAAAACCACACTGCAGAGTATGTTTTCCCACCTGTTCAACTGCATGCAATAAATCCTGCATTTCTTTACAGTCAGGAGCTTCTGAGCTTGCAAGCATTTTCTGTTTTAACTGAGCCATTAAATATTGTTGGTACTTAAGCATGTGAAATTGGCAATTTAAAGCCCTTACTGCTAAAGTTGCAGAAGTGTAAACTTTCTTCCCCCATCTATCCAAAGCTCTGGAAACTCTGTCAGAGGGTACTGGATTTTTTGCAATGGAAGCCTTAACCCCTTTTGGACCCTGGGAAATAGTTTCTGGATCAGCAGAAGGGTTTTTATAAAGAAACTTGTGAGAGTCAGGGACTCTATAATACCTATCTGGCTTGGCTGATGCAGGGGGCAAAGAATCAGGAGATAAGCTGGATTCAGAGAACACATCAGCCACAATATCTAGCACAGGCGGAATAGCCAGGGGCCTGTGCTGAGGCAATAAAAGGAAATCCCTGAGCCTTTTCTTGGATTCTGAGTAATCCTGACTTTCCCAATGGAAATGCTCCCTCATGGTATGTAAAGTTTCCCCAAAAGAATAATCCTCAGGAGGAGAGGCTGAAAGGATAGATTCTTCAGCATCAGAGTCCTCATAGGGGGGTAGAGAGTATCCCTGGTCTGAAGAGGAATCAGAGGAAATGGAAACCTGATCAGAGGAATCATAGTCTGTATCCTGCCTAGACCTTTTCTCAGGAGGGGGATGGGAACCCCTGATTAGAGTAATGAAGTCTTCGGCCATTTTAAGCATCTGTTTCTTAGGCATGGAGAACTGTCCAGGAGAATGCTGTACTTGCTTCTTTGTCTTTAATGGTACTTCTGTCTTGGCTGTTGCTTCAATGGTAAGTTGTGAAGGTCTGAAAACACCCTCAGAAGCTGATGCCTGCTCAGCGGCTCCGGACCCATCTGAGGGATTAGTTTCCGTAGGCCCAATACCTTGGAGTTTCCAGAGGCCTAGTTGTCTCCATGTGGGAGTCGGAGGCGGCCTGTGGCTCTGAGGTAGCGGGTGTCAGGGGCTGCAAAAGCGCCTCACTGAGAACTGGCGACTGGCCTAGAAGAGGTTTCGTCGGTTTTGGACCTCGGATACCCGTCTTTATCCTTGTCTTTGCGTTTTTTCGGAATTGCGGTCGTCGGTTGATCCGACGGCATGGTATAATTGAACCTTTGGCCAAAGTAGTGCAAAGCAAAATCAAAACGTCTTTTTATAGTGCGTTTGTTAAATCTAGCACAAAACTGTCAACTAGTGATGTCGTGATCAGGGCCTAGGCATGGAATACAGTGAGAGTGGAAGCCCTTATGAGGTATTTGCTTCCCACAAGAAATACAATTATTAACTTTTTCTGACATCGGTCTGAGGCAAGAAAAAAGTTTCCCCAGCGGGGTACTTAGCTTTATTGAAGACTTTGGATCTGAAATTCGACTTCGAAAATCTCAGGAGTCGGCCGACCGGCACTTGCGAATTGCTTCTGCTTCGGGCACCGCGCAGCAAGAAAGACTGAAGAAAATGGCATCGGATGCATCTTATATACCCCTGGCGCACTGACGTCACGGAAGAAGTGACAGCAACCGACGCCAGACCAAGACTTTGGAACTCTGGCCGACTGCGGGACCGCCTGATGGCAGGATAACCCAAGTGTAATGACTGTGCAGTGTAACACAATGAACATTTTGGTTATTCTGCTGAGACAGTAAGTAAGGTGTCTGAGGCAGGTGCCACAGTGGAAGGTGTGACACATTGCGCAGGAGTGGGTACCAGTGTTGGCGAGGCCAGTCTGGAGCAATCAGAATCATTTTTGGTTTGTCCCGTTTGACTTTTAGTAGAACTTTGGAGTGCAGAGGCAGAAAGGGAAAAGAATAGACTGATATGATTTTCCAGCTGAATGATAGAGCATACACTTTCCAGGCTCTTTTGTGATGAGTTCTTGTGCAGAATTTGTCCAACTGATAGTTCTGGGATGAGGCAAAAAGATCTATGTCTGCACTTCCCCATTTGCATGTCAACATGTTGAATATCGATGGTTCCAGTTTCCATTCGTGTGGGTCCATGATTTTTCTGCCAGAGTACTCTGCTTTCCTGGCAGGAATTGAGCTTGTAGTTGTATTTGATAGGTCAAGGCCATGTTCCACAATGTCATGGCTAGTCTGCAAAGGGGGTAGGAGTGTGTACCCCCGGCTTGTTATGTACTACATAACTGTGGTGTTGTCTGCCTTTATCATTAATTGTCCTGGATAAAGGTAGTCCTTGAAGGCTGTCAGCGCATTCTGTACAGCTAGCATCTCTTTTTGATTGATATGAAGGTGCATTTGATTTGGGCTCCATTTGCCCTGAATGCTCTTCCCTGCCAGATGAGACCCCCAAGCATAGTCTGATGCATCTGAAGTTAGGGTATGGGCACAGCAGGGGGTGGAGTGAATGGCAGTCCCTTGTTTTGGTGGCAGGCCTCTGCCCACCATAGGAACTCTAGCTGCAGGCAAGGTATGATAGGAATCATTATTTCCAGGCTGTGACAATGTTGACTCCATAACCTTTTTAAGTACCACTGAAGTTTCCTCATATGCAGTCTTACATATGGAATTAGAAGAATGCAGGAGGCCATGAACCCCAAGGCTTGCCAAATTTGTCTTGCAGATAGAGTTTTTGTGACCACCTGTTTGAAGTAAGTTACCAAATGAATTTGCTTTTCTGGCATAGGGTAAGCCATCTGGGGCAGTTGTATTCAAGCTTGCACCCCAGGAATGAAATTTGAGAGAGTACCAGTTGTGATTTATCTTCATTTATGGTGTACCCTAGACATGTTAGCACCCTTTTTAGTAATGCCAGATGTTTTAGAAGAATGTCCATGTTTTCTGCCTGAATTAAACAATCGTTCAGGTATGGATATATTTTAATATTTCTTTGTCTGCAAAATGCAATTACTGGAGCCAGGCAATTTGTGAAGACCCTGGGCGCAGTAGATAAGCCAAGGGGCAGTGCAGAGAACTGGTAATGCAAGTAGCCTGCTTTGAAGCGGAGGTATCTTCTGCAAAATTCCCTGATTGGGATATGCAGGTAAGCCTCTTAAGTCTAGAGTAACCAACCAGGCATCTTTGCCTAGCATAGGAAGTAACCGTTGAAGAGTCAGCATCTTGAATTTTGAAATGTCCAGAAATGTGTTTAGGGTAGATAACGATTTGTCTTTTCTGGGTACCAGGAAAAGTCTTGAATAGAAACCTTGTCCCTTTTCCTCTTCTGGTACTGGTTGAATAGCCTCCATGTTCATGAGGGACAGTACTAGTTTCTGGGCCACTGTCCACTGATTTGGGGCCAGGTATAGCCATCCGTTTGGGATTGGCAACATGTGGAAATGGAATCTGTATCCCTGGGATACTATATTTAAAACCCATTTGTCCTGGGTTATAAGTTGCCAGTTTCTTTCATGAAGTGCCAGTTCCCCCCCCAAAGGGGGCGGCTAAAAGGTAAGTGCCTGTAAGTGTAAAGGGAAGTCATTGAGACTGTTTACCATAGGGAGGTGCCTTGTTGATTCCAGATTTGGAGGAGGCGGCACCACATTGTTTTGTTCTAAAAGTCCCTTATGACTGAAACCTGCAGCCTTTGGAATGTCTGGGTTTGGCTTGAGTGACTCTCGAAGGGACTGGAAAGGACCAGTTCTTAGTAGGCCACAGTGCCTACTAAATTTTGGAGGTTGTACTTGTATGAAATCTTTCACAGTTTGCATAGATTTAGTTTCATCTTCCATCTTTTTTAAAACTTCTTCAGCCTTATTACCAAAGAGACGGTCCTGTTGCAAAGGAGCATCCAACAATTTTGCTTTAACATGATCAGGTATAGTTTGCTCTTTGAGCCAAGCAAGCCTTCTTAGCACAGACCCAGTTACAGCAGCCCTGCAAAAGGCCTCCAAAGAATCAAAACCACATTACAAAGTGTGTTTGCCAACTTGTTCAGCTGAATGCAATAAATCCTGTAAATCATTATTTTCCACACACTCAGAAGTTAACATCATTTTCTGTTTAAGCAGTCCCATGATAAGCTGTTGATATTTAAGCATATGAAATTGACAGTTTAAAGCCCTGATTGCCAAGGTTGCAGAAGTGTAAACCTTCTTACCCCATCTATCCAGCGCCCTGGAATCTCTATCAGAAGGGGTAGGATTTTTAGCAGTAGAAGCCTTAATGCCCTTGGGACCCTGAGAAATGGTTTCAGGATCTGCAATAGGATTTTTGAAAAGGAATTTATGGGAGTCAGGAAAACTGTAGTATCGGTCTGGCTTACAAGGAGCCAGAGGCAGAGAATCAGGAGCCATACCAGATTCTAAAAAAACAATCAACAATGTCTAGAACAGGAGGTATAGCCAAAGTCCTATGATGAGGAAGAAGAAGAAAATCCCTAAGTCTCTCTTTAGATTCAGAGAAGTCCTGACTTTCCCAGTGGAAATGTTCCCTTAAGGTATGTAAAGTTTCCCCAAAAAGAAAAATCCTCAGGGGGAGAAGCAGAAGGAATGGAATCTTCTGCATCAGAGTCCTCATAAGTAGGTATAGACAAATCCTGTTCATTAGAAGAGTCAGAAGAAATAGAATCCTGTTCAGAAGACTCATAACCAATGTCTTGCCTAGGCCTCTGAAAAGGGGGGGGGGGGGGGTTGACTACCCCTGATCAGAGTAATTAAATCTTCAGCCATTTTGATCACTTGTTTTTTTAGGCATAGAGGCCTGCACATGTGGCCCAGGCATCGCTTTTTTAGATATAGGTTTAGATTTTGGCCTTAGTTTTGAAGATGGCGTTGGTCTAATATATAAATCTGTACGCCTGAAAACACCCTTAGAAGCCGGTGACTGCACAGCAGCTCCAGACCCATCTAAGGTAGAGATATCTGCAGGTTCCATAAGTGAAGCATCTCGCAGCATACCGGACTCCCAATGGGTCTCAGTAGAGGCCTGCGAATCAGAAGTTGCAGGTATGAGGGGCTGCAAAAGCGCCTGAGTACCGGCAAACTGGCGACTGGCTGAGGAGAAGCGTCGTTTTCGGTTTTGGGCCTCAACAATCTGTCTCTGTCTTTTTCTTTGTGTTTTCTAGGTATTCCGGTAGTCGGATTGCTAAACGATGACATTTCTGGATAGTTAAATCTTGAGACAAAATATTTAGAAGCAAAAATATACCGACGTTTAATCATGCGTTGATTAAATTTAGCACAAAACCGACAGCAAGGCACGTTGTGGTCAGGGCCTAGGCAAGTAATACAGTAGAAATGAAAATCCTTATGAGGTATTTGCTTCCCACAAGTAATGCAATTATTAACTTTTACTGATATCGGTAAGGAGCAAGAAAAAATTTCCCAACGGGGTACTTAGCTTTTAGTTGAAGACTTCGGTTCTGAAACTCGAAAACGAAAATTTCAGGAGTCGTCCGACCAGCACTTGCAAACTGCTTCTGCTTCGGGTGCCACGCAGCTAGAAAGACTGATGTAGTGGCGTCGGCTGCATGTTTTATACCCCTGACGACCTGACGTCATGGAAGAAGGGACAGCAACCGACGCAGGACCCAAGACTTTGTTAATCAGGCCAACTGAGGGCAACCTGCCAGCAGACTACCCAAATGTAATGACTGCAACAGTGAAACACAAGGAAAGTACAGTTTTGTACCTACCATAAATGTAGATGTCCGAACTGGATAGCATCTGCAGTCATAACAAGTGGGTTGTCCTGTCGTCAGGCAGCCCTGCAGTCGGCCGGATTCCAAAGTCGGTCCGCTCGCTGATGTCGCACTCCACCCGGCGTCATCTCTGTTGGTCTTGGGTATAAAAGCATCAGCCGACGCCATTTTCCTCAGTGTTTCTTGCCCCAGATGCCAGTAGCCCTCTTGCAGGCTAAAAATTTGGATAGATGCCAATGTTTCCAAATAGATAGAGGTAAACACAACAATAAGCATATATGTACATATATACAAACAAATACACCATAAAGACTCCCCAACAGCTAGCTATTAGGAGGGTAAACACCCTAGGAGTACCACAGAGGGAAGGAGGGAGGGTAATCCTGACTGCAGATGCTATCCAGTTCGGACATCTACATTTATGGTAGGTACAAAACTGTACTATGTCCTTCATGGATGCATCTGCAGTCATAACAAGTGGGTAGAATACCATAGCCAACTAGGGGAGGAGGATAAAGGTAGATTATGGTGTGTTTAGGATCCCTTGCAGTACAGCAGTGGCAAACCCTGCTCGGGATCTGGAATATAGAGGCAAATTATAATGCTTGGCAAATGTATGCACGGAGGTCCAAGTAGCCGCCTCAATAATGTCTTTGGTTGCCACTCCTCGTAAGAAGGCTGTGGTAGTGGCTGTTGCCCTTGTAGAATGAGGTCTTATGTTCTGTGGAATTGGTTTTCCATGGAAGGAGAAACAGTATCGTATGCAATTTCCTATCCATTTGGAGATTGTCTGTTTGGAAATAGCTTTTCCTTCCCTTCCTGTTGCATAGGCTACAAAAAGTTGGTCAGTCTTTCTGCTATTTTTGTTCTGTCCAAGTAGTAGCGTAGCTGTCTATGTACATCCAAGGTATGCAGTATTCTTTCCCCTCTGTTTTGTGGGTTGGGAAAGAAGGTAGGTAGGTGGATTGCCTGGTTTAAAGACACTCTGGATACCACCTTGGGCATAAATGTAGGATTAGTCCTCATGGACACTCTATCTTGGTGGAAGATTAGGAAGGGTTGCACTGCCATTAAGGCCTGTAGTTCTGAAACCCTCCTTGCTGAAGTAATTGCCAGTAGGAAAGCAGTTTTCCATGACAGGTGTTGTAGGTCTGCTGTTGCTGCTGGTTCAAAGGGTGATAGTGTCAACTTTTCTAGCACAAAGTTTAAATCCCAAGCTGGTAATGGTGGTTTCCTTGGAGGTTTTACATTCTTGATTCCTCTGAGGAACTGCCTGAGCAAAGGGTGCGAAAAAACAGGTGGATCAAAGCTGTATTCTGCTGAAATAGCTGATGCATGTATCTTGATGGAGGAGTAGGACAGGCCTGAATGAAGAAGTTCGGCCAGATACTCCAGAATGTTAGGCATATCTATGTTTGACACATCTTTTCCTCTTTCCGTACTCCAAATGACAAACCTTTTCCATTTTCCAGCATAGTTCCTTCTTGTTGAAGGTCTGCGTGCTTCAAGAATAATGTCTTTAGGTTTGGATGTATGATGCTGTAGTTGTTCTGAGTTAACATCAAAGGCATCAGGGGTATTGGCCACATATTGTTCCGAGACATGCTCTTCAGTAGTGGGTACCAGTGTTGTCTTGGCCAGTTTGGAGCTATCAGGATTATCCTTGGACGTTCTTCCTTGATTTTTAGTAGTACCTTGTGTATCAAAGGAAGAGGTGGGAATGCATATGCTGTTAGGCCTTTCCAGTTGAAGGAGAGTGAGTCCACTTTCCATGCTAGTGGGTGGAATGTCCTTGTGCAGAATTTTTTGAGCTGATGATTGAGAGGTGATGCGAATAGGTCTATCTGTGGCATTCCCCATTTCTTCGAGATGGTCTTGAAGATGTCCGGGTGCAGCTTCCATTCGTGGGCATCCGAAGTGGTTCTGCTTAATATGTCTGCTAGAGTATTGTCTTTCCCCGGTACAAATATTGCCTGTAACTGAATGTTGTAGCTGAGTGCCAGGGTCCACAGCTCCAAGGTCATTCTGCATAGGGGGTATGAATGAGTGCCTCCCTGTTTGTTGATGTACCACATGACTGTGGTGTTGTCTGTCCTTATAATCAACTGGCCCTCTGAGAAATGGTTTGAACTTTTGGATTGCCAGTTTTACTGCCAGCATTTCTTTTAGATTGATGTGCAGGTGAAGTTGATCCTGTGTCCACAATCCTTGCACGCATTTGTCCAGCATGTGGGCCCCCCATCCTAGGTCTGAAGCGTCTGTTGTGATGGTCTGGCTTGGTTGACATCTGCGAAAGGGTAGGCCTGGGTTTGACTGGCATGCCTGAGCCCACCATAGGAACTCCTGTTTTAAGCATGGAATTAGTGGGATTTCTGTTTCTAGACTGTGTCTGTGTTGGGACCATAAATTCTTTAGGTACCACTGTAGTTTCCTCATATGTAGTCTGGCAAATGGGACCAAGATTATGCATGATGCCATGAAGCCCAAGGCCTGCAGAACTTTTCTTGCTGTTAACTTGTTCAGTTTTGTTAGTGCCAAGAAGTAAAGAGGAAGTTCTTTTTGTTTTCTGTAGTCAGGAATGCCATTTGTTGTACTGTGTCCAATTCAGCCCAAGAATGTCCTTGTTTGGGATGGTATCAGCCTTGACTTTTGTAAATTGACTGTGTATCCCAGTCCTTGTAGCAAGTAAATGACCCTTTGTAAATCTGTTGTCAGCTTGCTTTTGTTGTCCCCTTGTAGCAGGCAGTCGTCCAGGTATGGGTAAATTTGAATTCCTGTAGTCTGCAATGGCGATTACTGATGCCAGGCATTTTGTGAATACTCTGGGCAGTAGATAAGCCAAAGGGCAATGCTGAGAATTGATAGTGCTCTGATCCTGCAAGAAATCTGAGGTATCTTCTGCAGATTGGTCGAATGGGGACGTGCAGGTATGCCTCCTTGAGATCTAGAGTTACCAGCCAAGACTCCTTGCCCAGCATGGGAAGAAGTTGCTGTAGGGTCAGCATTTTGAATTTTGGGACAATGATGTATGTATTTAAGGTGGACAGGTCGAGAATTGGTCTCCAACTTTTTTCCTTTCTTGGAACTAGGAATAGTCTGGAGTAGAACCCCTTTCCTTGTTCTGCTGTTGGCACTCTTTCCACAGCTCTTATGTTTGCTAACTCCATTATCTGGCGTAGAGCCTCTGTTTTTTGATTTGGAGGTAGATTTGGCATTCCTCTTTTGACTGGTAAAGTGTGGAAGTGAAACCGCTAACCTTGATCTATGGTTTGTAAAATCCACTTGTCTTTTGTTATGTAGTGCCAGTTCTTTGAAAATAAGGTTAACTTTCCGCCTAGAGGAGCTGCTATTTGTTCCCTGGTAGGCGGATTTAGGATTAAGTCACTGTGGTTGTGCTGATGTAGTGGCAGTGGCTGTGTCTGTGCCTCTGTTGTTACCTTGCCACTGTCGTCCTCTGTAGGCACCTCCTCTGGATTGGTTTCTGCCTCTGGAGCGTCTATTCCTGCCCCTTTGAAATTTTGTGGAGTCAGGAAAGGACCAATTTTTGGCAGGCCAGTTCCTGCTAAACCTTGGCGCTTGAACCTGCAAGAAATCTTTAACAGTTTGAACAGATTTTGCCTTTTCTTCCATTTTCTTCATAACCTGCTGGGCAGGTGTACCAAACAAACTTGTCTTGTCCATAGGAGCATCTAGCAACTTAGCTTTAACATGATCCGGTAAAGCTTGTTCCTTTAGCCATGCATGCCTTCTTATCACTGTGCCTGTCATGGCTGATCTAAATGAAGCCTCCAGTGCATCATAGCCACATTTTAAGGAATGGTTGCTAACCTGTTGTATGTTATTTACCATCTCTAATACATATTTCTTATCAAGAGATTCATCAGTGGTTAGTTTTTAGTTAACTGATCAAGCATAAACTCTTGGTATTGTATCATGTGAAACTGACAGTTTAAAGCTCTAGCTGAGAGAGTAGCTGAAGTGTAGACCTTTTACCCCATCTGTCTAGTGACCTTGCTTCCCTTTCAGAAGGAATAGGGTTTTAGCTGTGGTCGGCTACTGCCTTGGGACCCTGGGATATAGTTTCTGGGTCTGCAAGTGGGGCCTTGTAAAGGTGGTGATGAGTATCTGGCACCCTGTAAAATCTGTCTGGTTTGGCAGGGGCTGGGGTAAAGAATCTGGAGCGGAGCAAACATCATTGAAAGCATCATCCACCACAGAGAGAACAGGAGGTATAGCTAAGGGCCTGTGCTGTGGGAGGTGCAGAAAGGTCCTAAGTCTTTTTCTGGAGTCTGAAAAATCCTGTTGCTGCCATTGGAACTGTTCTCGCATGGCATGCAAGGTTTCCCCAAAGGAGAATTCTTCTGGTGGGGAAGCAGCTGGAATGGATTCTTCAGCATCAGAATCTTCAAAATTGGAGAAGGGAGCCTCAGGCTGGTCAGTTATGTCTGATTCATCAGCAGAATCATCAGAAGACACTGGCTCAGGGGACTCTGCCCTAGGTCTCTTCTCTGGGGGCTGAGAGGCCCTGTCTGGGTGAGATTGAGATCCTCTAATTAAAGAAATTAAATCTTCTGCCAAAGAAAGCATTTGAGAACTAGAAGAGGGCCTGGATGTGGGGGTTTAACAGGCACTGTTTTAGTAGTCTTGGCTGCTTTAGCCCTGGCGAAGGCCTTAATGGACATGGCAGCTGGAGGCCTAGCAGCACCACGTGCTGGGGTAGAGACATCCAAGGGGATGGTGTCTGATAAGTCAACCACCGTAGTGGGTAAAATTTCTGAGGTCGATTCAAGAGTTGTAGCAGGGGCCTCAGTTGTAAGAATAGGTTCAGCTGTACTTTGAGCAGTTTTCTCGGTTTCGTCGAAACCGAGACACTCATGATTTGCTTTACCGTGGTTTCGCGAAACCGCGGACCGCGAGTGTCGGTCTTTATCTTTGCGTTTTTGGGGTAGTCGGAGGATCCGGCGGCATAATGTACGCAAAATCAGAACCAAAAACTGTTCTGCAAACTCCGACCGGCGCCTAAGCGTTCGCCGGTTGAAAGAGGCACAGGCGAACAGGCTGCTACGTCGTGGGCTGGGCCTAAACAAGGCAGACAGTAAGAGTGGAACTCTTTATGAGGTATTTGTTT
This sequence comes from Protopterus annectens, assembly GCF_019279795.1. Classification (NCBI taxonomy): domain Eukaryota; kingdom Metazoa; phylum Chordata; order Ceratodontiformes; family Protopteridae; genus Protopterus; species Protopterus annectens. Next base: position 1,346,186,906 of record NC_056741.1, on the reverse strand, counting down.
CCCACAGGTTAGTCAATTGTTAACTTTTTCTGTCATCGGCTGAGGCAAGAAAGAGTCCCCAACGGGTACTTAGCTTTAGAAGTCTTGAAGTAGTATTCGGTAGAAGTAATCTCTGGATCCGACCGACCGGCACTTGCGAACAGCTTCTGCTTGAGCCACGCGGCAAGAAAGACTGAGGAAAATGGCGTCGGCTGATGCTTTTATACCCGAAGACCAACAGAGATGACGTCGGGTGGAGTGCGACATCAGCCGAAGCCGGACCCGGAGTTTGGAATCCGGCCGACTGCAGGGCTGCCTGACGACAGGACAACCCACTTGTTATGACTGCAGATGCATCCATGAAGGACATCATCTGTCCACCACCCAGGACTCTCTATTAGGTGGGTGAAAGTACAGTTTTGTAACTACCATAAATGTAGCTGTTAGAGTGCTAATACAGCTGCAGTAATCACAGATGGGTTTTCTGCCGTCAGGCGGGTCCTCGGTCGGCCGAATTCCAAAGTCTAGGTCCGGCGTCGGTTGTTGTCGCTTTCTCTCCTGACGTCAGTGAGGCCAGAGTATATAAGACACAGCCGACGCCATGTTCTTCAGTCTTTCTTGCCCCAGATGTCAGGTGCCCCCAGAAGGAAGGCAATACATAAATTATATATATATATATATATATATATATATATATATATATATATATATATATATATATATATATACATGCAATGCAATATAATCCAAATTAACCCAGTCAGGTTGTATGAAGAGGGGGTTAGGCCCCATGCCTTTACCAAGTGGGGAAGGAGGGAGGGTAACCTGTACTGCAGCTTTATTAGCACTCGAACATCTACATTTATGGTAGGTACAAAACTGTACTATGTTCATCGTGCATACAGCTGCAGTAATCACAGATGGGTAGAGTCCCAAAGCTACGCACAGGGTGGTAGGTACTAGGTGGAACTGGGATGAGCCAGAATGCCCTGCAACACAGCAGTGGCAAAGCCTGCTCTAGTTTTGGAATATAAAGGCAGGTGGTAGTGTTTTGTGAAGGTATGTACAGAACTCCAAGTGGCTGCCTCCAAAATATCTTTGGTAGGAACTCCTCTGAAGAAGGCTGTAGAGGTAGCTGTGGCCCTGGTGGAGTGGGATCTGATGCCTGTGGGAACAGATTTCCCATGATAGGAATAACAAAAACGTATGCAGTGGCCTATCCACTTTGAAATTGTCTGCTTGGTAACTGGCTTCCCTTGAGCCCCTACAGCATAGGACACAAAAAGTTGTTCTGATTTCCTGAAGGACTTTGTTCTGTCCAAATAATAACGTAGCTGCCTATGGATGTCTAAAGAGTGTAGCAGCTTTTCCCCTTTGTTTTGAGGATTGGGGTAAAAGGTAGGAAGGTGTATGGCTTGATTTAAAGCTACCCTGGATACCACTTTAGGCATAAATGACGGGTTGGTACGAAGGGAAACCCTGTCCTGATGGAAGATGAGAAAGGGCTGCACCGCCATGAGGGCCTGTAATTCCGAAACCCTACGAGCTGAAGTGATGGCCAGAAGGAAGGCTGTTTTCCAGGACAAATATTGCAAATCTGTTGAGGCAGCTGGTTCAAAAGGAGGCAATGTTAATTTTTCTAGAATGTAATTAAGATCCCAGGCTGGTATTGGTTGTTTCCTTGGTGTTCTTATATTCTTAGCCCCTCTGAGGAACTGTCGTAAGAGTGGGTGAGAAAATAAAGGTGGGTCCGTGTTGAATTCTGCAGAAATGGCTGAGGCATGGATTTTTATGGAAGAAAATGAAAGTCCACTGTTCAGCAGCTCAGCTAGATACTGTAATACCTGAGGCAAATTCAGTTTTCTAGGGTCCTGGCCTTTTTTCTCATTCCAAGAGCAAAACCGTTTCCATTTTGCGGAGTAAGCCTTTCTAGTAGATGGCCTTCTGGCCTCCAAAATGACATCCTGCACCTCCTTGGAGAGTAGGGTCTGTTGTGGTGTTAAGGAATTTTCCATGCAGCGAGATTGAGTGTTTTCAGCTGACTGTGAAGAGTTTTGTAGCTGTGCTGAGTTAGCAGAAGAGGCATTAGAGGTAGGGACCAGGGAGGAGTATGTGTTAGGCTCCTTAGGAGCGGGTACCAGTGTTGCCTTGGCCAATTTGGAGCAATCAGTATCATCTTCGGTCTGTCTGCTCTTGCTTTCAAGAGCACCTTGGGCAGAAGAGGCAGAGGTGGGAAAGCGTAAACTGTCCATGCTGTCCAACTGAATGAAAGGGCGTCCACTCTCCAGGCCTATGGATGAAAGGTCCTCGAACAAAACTTTTCCAATTGATGATTCCTGTGGGAGGCAAAAAGATCTATGTCTGGCCTCCCCCACGCTTGGATTATCTCTGTAAACACCTGAGGATGCAACTTCCATTCGTGTGGATCTGTCATATTTCTGCTTAGATTGTCTGCCAGCATGTTTTCCAATCCTGGCAAGTACTGTGCTTGAAGTTCGATTTGCCATTCCACAGCCAAGTTCCAAAGAGTCATGGCTAGTCTGCACAAGTGGTATGAATGTGTTCCTCCTTGTTTGTTTATGTACCACATTAATGCGGTGTTGTCTGTTCTTATCAGTAATTGTCCTGGATGCAGGAGGTCCTTGAAAGCTGTAATTGCATTTATTACTGCTAGCATTTCTTTTTGATTGATGTGAAGGTGCTTTTCCTTTTGGGACCATTTGCCCTGAATGCACCTGTCTGTCATGTGCGCCCCCCAGGCATAATCTGAGGCGTCTGTTGTGATGACTTGATTTGCTTGAGGCTTGCAGAATGGGAGACCTGTGTTTGCTTGACATGCTTGGGCCCACCATAGAAATTCCTTTTGCAAACATGGAATTATTGGTATTATTGTTTCCAAACTGTGACTGTGTTGAGACCATAGGTTTTTTAGGTACCATTGAAGTTTCCTCATATGCAACTTTGCACATGGGATTAAAAGAATGCAAGATGCCATGAAGCCCAGAGCCTGCAGGATTTTCCTTGCAGTAAGCCTGGTACATTTTGCTAGTATTTTGAAGTACTGAGTTAGTTGCCCCTGTTTTTCTGGCGTAAGATAGGCCATCTGGGTGTTTATGTCCAAGTTGGCACCCAGGAAAGTTATTTTCTGAGATGGTGTTAGCCTGGATTTCTCTTTGTTGATTGTGTATCCCAGAGAATGCAGTAACCGTGTTATGTAGGCCAGATGTTCCAGAAGTATGTGCTTGCTGTCCGCTTGGATCAGGCAGTCGTCCAAATAAGGGTAAATTTGTATCCCTTGAAGTCTGCAGTAGGCAATCACTGATGCCAGGCATTTTGTGAATACTCTGGGCGCAGTAGATAAGTCAAAGGGCAATGCAGAGAATTGATAGTGGATTGAACCTGCAAGAAATCTGAGGTATCTTCTGCAGCTTTGTCTGATTGGGACATGCAGGTATGCCTCCTTGAGGTCCAATGTTACCAGCCAAAACTCCTTGCCCAGCATGGGAAGAAGCTGCTGTAATGTGAGCATCTTGAATTTTGGTGCAGTAAAATGTGTTTAGGATGGATAAGTCCAAAATGGGTCTCCAGTCGGTTCCTTTCCTTGGTACCAGAAAAAGTCTGGAATAAAAACCTTGACCTTGTTCGTGAGTAGGTACCTCTTGAATAGCTCTCATGCCTATGAGCTTTGAAATTTGTAGTTGTGCCTCTGCCCTTAGATTGTGTGGCAGGTTTGCCATGCCTCTCATTTTTGGAAGAGTGTGGAATTGAAATTTGTAGTCTCTGTTTATAATGTCCAGGATCCATTTGTCTGTTGTGACAATATGCCAATTTCTTGCAAATAATGCCAGCTTTCCTCCCAAAGGTGCTGCCAGCTGAGACTTGCTTGGCATGGAAATGAGGGAGTCATTGGGTTTGTTTCCTGTACTGTTGTGCACTGTCTTCGCCACCTCTTGGTGCTGGAGTTTGCCATTGTCGGCCTCTATATGATCCTTGTGATTGCCCTCTGCCCCTTGTGCGTCTGTATCTACCTCTTTGGGGCTTGTCAGTGGCTGGAAAGCACCAGGTTTTTGAAGGCCAATTTCTGCTAAAACGTGGTGGTTGGACCTGTAGAAAAGCTTTGACAGTTTGCATAGATTTGGCTTTTTCTTCCATTTTCCGTAATATCTCCTCAGCATTAGTACCAAACAGCACATCCTTTTGTAAAGGAGCATCTAGAAGTTTAGCTTTCACATGATCAGGCAAGCTTTGTTCCCTAAGCCAGGCATGTCTACGAATGACTGATCCTGTAGCAGCAGCTCTACTTGAGGCCTCTAGGGCATCATAGCCACATTGTAAGGTGTGTTTACCCACTTGCTCTGCACTATGCATCATATCCTGCAACTCCTTCAAATCTGGTTGTTCAGGTTGAGACATTTTATTCCTTAATTGTGATAACAGGAACTGTTGATATTTAAGCATATGAAACTGACAATTTAAGGCCCTCATGGCTAGGGTGGCCAAGGTATATACCTTTTTTCCCCACCTTTCTAAGGATCTTGACTCTTTCGGCAGGAAGTGGATTCTTGGCAGTAGAGGCCTTCAACCCCTTGGGGCCTTGAGAAATGGTTTCAGGGTCAGCATTATGGCTTTTGTAGAGAAATTGGTGAGAGTTAGGAACTCTGTAGTACCTATCAGGTTTGACTGGTGCAGGAGGCAGGGAATCCAGGTTAAGGCAAGCCTCCGAATAAACATCATCAAGTATGTCCAAAACAGGAGGTATCGCCAGAGGTCTGTGTTGAGGTAACAAAAGAAATTCCCTAAGTCTTTTCTTGGAATCGGAAAAGTCTTGGCCTTCTCAATGGAAGTGTTTCCTCAAAGTGTGCAAGGTTTCCCCAAAGGAAAAATCCTCAGGAGGAGATACAGAAGGAATGGGCTGCTCTGCATCCGAATCTTCAAAAGGGGAGTAAGAGTGCTCCTCTACATCAGAATGTTCTGATAAAATGGAGCCCTGATCAGAAGAGGGAGAATCTTCCTCCACTCTGGGTCTCTTGTCTGGAGGGGGCTGAGAACCCCTGATAAGAGTAATTAAATCCTCAGCCATTTTAAGCATCTGTTTTTTAGGCATGGGGCCTGGAGAAGGGCCCTGTGCAACAGGCCTCTTGGGATGCCTGGCTGATTTGGATTTAGTAAAGGCCTTAATAAAAAAGGAAGATGAGGGTCTAAAGACACCATGGGTGGAAGTGGACCTATCCACATTAGGAGGCTCAACACTCGCAATGGCTTCGGTGGTTGTAGTCTGGGAAAGGGCTGAGGTACCTGCGGTCTCGGTTACAGAAGACACCGCCAAAGGAGTGTTGTCGGTAGTTAGGGACTGCAAAGGCATCTCGCTGAGAACTGGACCACGTGTAGCCGGTTTTGGCGTGGTGTCGGTGGGGACCTCGGACCTCGTGTGTCGGTCCTTGTCCTTGCGTTTTTTGGACAAAACGGTAGTCGGAGTCTCCGACGACATTTTATAATCAAAGGCTTTACCCAAAAAAGTGTTGGGCGAACTCCGCCCGATGCTTAATAGTGCGTTTATTGAAAGTAGCGCAAAAGCGACAGCCCGAGACGTCATGGTCTGGGCCTAAACAAGGTATGCAGAGGGAATGGAAATCCTTATGCGGTATTTGCATCCCACAAGAAATACAATTATTAACTTTTTCTGACATCGGTCTGAGGCAAGAAAAGTTTCCCCAAAGGGGTACTTAGCTTTAATGAAGACTTCGGTTTCCAATTTTTCGTAATTCAGGAGCTGGCCGACCGGCACTTGCGAACTGCTTCTGCTTCGGGCACCGCGCGGCAAAAAAGACTGGAGAACATGGCGTCGGCCGTGTCATATATACTCCGGCCTCACTGACGTCAGGAGAGAAAGCGACAACAACCGACGCCGGACCTAGACTTTGGAATTCGGCCGACTGAGGACCCGCCTGACGGCAGAGAACCCATCTGTGATTACTGCAGCTGTATGCACGATGAACATCAGCAGGACTTTCCTCCGCAAGGTCCATTTTCGTGGCTGCCGCCACAACCATAGCGTCTACTGGCAAACCTCTAGACCAATGGGGTTGATCCTCTGGAGGGGAGAGTATTTTATTTGATCTCCTGGGGATGGCCTCAATGGTGTCAGGGTTCTTCCACACCTGCTGCACGATGAGCTTGACCAACTTATCAGCAGGGGGGGGGGTCACCCAAGAAGAAGAGGGCCGAGAGCGGAAGGCCTGCAGGAATACGGATCCCTCAGAGGAAGGACTGGTGGGCTTCCAGTCACCCCTCTATTTCAAGATTTCCAGGATGTCTCCAAATGAGACATCATCAGGGGGCGACTGTGGGGATCCTTTCCATCATCATAGTCCATATCCTCCATGAGGGACTCCTCTGGGGAGTCCATGTGTCACCTCTTACACACCCGTTTGCATGGGGGTTCTTCAGTGGGAATATTCGAAGAGGACTCAAAAAGAGAAATACCCTGAACAGGGGTTTCCTGGGCCTTGTGATCTCGGAGTTCTGGGGGGGGTGGTCTTTGACAGTTGCGGCTCAGAGGGAATTTGTGGGATGACCGACATAGGAGGATTGCTGGAAGCAAGCACCCTCTCCATTCCCGGAAAGCAAACCCACCTGATGATTAATGGGAGCCCGAAACCAAAAAAGACAATTTTGGAACCAGGGTCAAACCCCACTCCACACAGTTCACCCCCGGGGACTGAGTCTCAAGGAAACTCAGGACGGAAGTCACCCTCAGACCCGAAGATGAAATCGGCAACACAGCTGGAACCGTGGCCGGAGCAAGGATTAAACCCCCCAAGCATGAGATTGAGGAAGAGTGGGTTCCGATGGAACCGACACTCAAAAAGGCCTCGGAGCTTCAGACACTGTTGTGGTCGGCGCCGAGGAAAGGGGTCCTACTCATAGATGTCGGGTATATTAGCCTCGGAACCGAGGGATCCAATGGAGGAGAGTATGTAGGGGTCGCCGGTGTAATAGACCCAAAGCCCAGAGTGGGATGGGGTCTAGGAAAATTTGTAATTCCCCTGGCAGTCAGCAGCTGATTAAAAAGGTACACCACATCCAGTTCTGAAAGGCTCCTGGTGGGCCTTACCGATGCCCCTGAGGGGGAATCAGGCCGGTCTAAAAAGGGAAAGGGACTGAAGGCTTGTCCGGCAAAAGTATCTGCAGTCAGAGAGTACTGGGTTTGTGGTGTACAACAGAAAGTACAGTTGTGTACACTTGCCATAAATGCAGATGTTCGACTGTATTCACTGTTGCAGTCATTACATTTGGGTTATCTGTTTGCAGTAGCCCTCAGTGGGCCTGATGAACAAAGTCTTGGGTCCTGCGTCGGTTGCTGTCCCTTCTTCCATGATGTCAGGGCGTCAGGGGTATAAAACATGCAGTCGACGCCATTACATCAGTTTGTCTTGACCCAGATGTCAGGTGCCCCCCTAATGGGAAGCAATTAAATCTATAAATACAACGATATACCTCCAACAAAAAAGCAAATACACCTAAAAGCTTTTAGAGCAGAGTAAGTGAGAGTAGAGGTATAGCCAAAAGAAGAAAGGGGGCTGGAGGGAGGGTAACCAGGGCTGCAACAGTGAATACACTCTAACATCTACATTTATGGTAAGTGTACACAACTGTATCAAGTTCTTCGTGTTTCACTGTTGCAGTCATTACATTTGGGTAGATTCCCAAAGCTAAGGTTGGGAGGAGGAATTTAAATACAATTAGGACCAGCTATAAGGCCCTGCAAGACTGCAGTGGCAAAACCAGCTCTGGATTTAGAGAAAATTGGCAAAAGTATGTACAGAAATCCAGGTAGCAGCTTCTAGGATGTCCACAGTAGGGACGCCCCTGAGAAAGGCTGTAGAGGTAGATGCAGCCCTGGCTGAATGGGGTCTGATGCCCTGTGGGATAGGCTTTCCATGGTGCTTATAGCAGAAATGAATGCAGTGGCCTATCCGTTTTGAAATGGCGTCTTTTGAAAAAGCTTTCCCCTCTGTCCCTGCAGCAAATGCCACCAGCAGTTGTTCTGATTTCCTTTGAGGCTTAGCCCTGTCCAAGTAGAATCTAAGCTGCCTGTGCACATCTAAAGAGTGCAGTATCCGTTCCCCTTTGTTCTGTGGGTTAGGAAAGAAGGTAGGCAAACGAATGGACTGATTAAGAGCCACACTGGATACCACCTTGGGAATGGAGGAGGAATTGGGTCTGAGGGACACCCTGTCGGCAGGAAAGATAATGAAAGGTTCCACTGCCATAAGGGCCTGTAATTCAGATACCTTTCTTGCAGAAGTGATTGCTAAAAGGAAAGCTGTTTTCCAGGAATGAAATTTTAAATCTGCAGTAGCAGCTGGCTCGAAAGGAGGAAGAGTGAAATTCTCCAAGACAAAGTTAAGATCACAGGCTGGAGTTGGACCTTTCCTGGGTGGCCTTAAATTTTTGGCCCCTCTGAGGAACTGCTTGAGCAGTGGGTGAAAGAAGAGGGAAGGCTCTGTGCTATAATGAGCTGAAATGGCTGAGGCATGACTTTTGATAGAGGAAAAAGACAAGCCCTTATGAAGCATCTCAGTCAAGTATTGTAGAATCTGAGGTAAATTATGCACTGCTGCGTTAACTCCTTGAGACTGGCTCCAGGCACAGAATCTTTTCCATTTTGCAGCATAAGATTTTCTAGTACTAGGCCTCCTTGCCTCTAAAATGATATCCATCACTGATTTACTGAGAGATGGTAAAGGAGAGATTAGGTAATTAGCCAGGCTGCTAGGTTCAGGGTTTGCAGCTGAGGGTACAGAATCTGGTTCTCCTGCTGAGACAACCGGGAAGGACTCTGAGGCAGGTGCCATGGAGCTAAGCGTGACACACTGCGCAAGAGTGGGTACAAGTGTTGGCGAGGCCAGTCTGGTGCAATTAGAATCGTCCTTGGCTTGTCCTGTTTGATCTTTAGTAGTACCTTGGACAGCAGAGGAAGAGGAGGAAAGGCATCCACTTTCCAAGAAAGCTTGTGGGGAACCCTTGTGCAAAATTTGTCATAGGTTCATAGGTAGGTACTAGGCTATCGGCACAAGAGCCTACATAAGCCTAGCCAGCAAGGTTCCATAGCTTACGTCACCCAAGAAAGTTATTTTCCTGTGCCACTGTCCAACAGAGAGACAGAAGTGATCAACGGGGTGTATTCCCTATTTCCCATCCACTCATCAAGATTTTTCTTGAGTGCTAATGAAGAACTTTGCTTGACATACATGGCTAGCTTGTTCCAGTGTAAAAAGTCTCTGGGACAGGAATCTATCCCTCCAGTGTGTCCTGTTTATTGTGGTGACACGGTTTAGGTCCCTAGAGCATGTAACTCAGAGGGATTGGGATTTCTTTAGGTGTAGCATGTCCAACAGCTCTGGGTTTGACATAGCTTTATATGTTAGGCAGAGATCACCTCGGAGTAGGCGATATGCGACGGAATAAAGCTGGAGTTTTGGTTCTGGGGGGAGGCAAACAAGTCTATATCTCGGCTCCCCATTTGCTTGTCAACATGTTGAAAATCCTTGGTGCCAGCTTCCAACGTGTGGGTTCATGAGGTTTCTGCTTAGCCCATCTGCCAGTGTACTTAGTTTTCCTGGCAGGAACTGAGCTTGTAGATTCACTTGGAAGCTCAAGGCTGTGTTCCACAATGCCATGGCTAGTCTGCAGAGGGGGTAATAATGCGTACCCCCCCTGCTTGTTTATGTACCACATGACAGTGGTGTTGTCCATCTTTACCATTAGTTGTCCTGGAAGAATCTGGTCCTTGAAGGCTGTCAGAGCATTCTATACAGCTAACATTTCCTTTTCATTTATGTGCAGGTGCATTTGACTTGGTTTCAATTTACCCTGAATGCACTTTCCTGCCAGGTGAGCCCACCATGCATAGTCTGATGCGTCTCAAGGTTTGGGCGGCAGGGGGTAATCTGAATGGTAGTCCCCTGTTTTGGTGGCAGGCCTCTGCCCACCAAAGGCACTCTAGGCGTAGGCAAGGTATGATAGGAATCCTTGCTTCTAGATCCTGTGAATGTTGACACCATAGGCTTTTGAGATACCATTGTAGTTTCCTCATATGCAGCCTTGCATATGGAATTACAAGAATGCAGGAGGCCATGAACCCCAAAGCTTGCAGTATTTGCCTTGCAGGTAGCTGGATTTTTGTGGCCACTTGTTTGAAGTAAGTTGTCAAATGAATCCGTTTCTTTGGCGTGAGGAAAGCCATCTGGGAAGTTGTACTCAAGCTTGCCCCAGGAATATAATTTGACAGGGTACCAGGTGGGATTTTTTTTCGTTTACGGTGAACCCCAGACAAGTCAGTACCCTTTGAACAAAGGCCAGATGATTCAAAAGAATGTCCTTGCTTTCTGCCTGAATTAGACAATCATCCAGGTATGGGTATATTTGAATATTTGTTTGCCTGCAAAATGCAATGACTGGAGCTAGGCACTTTGTGAATACCCTGGGCGCAGTAGATAAGTCAAAGGGCAGTGCAGAGAACTGATAGTGCATATAGCCTGCTCTGAAGCGTAGGTATCTTCGGCAAGACTCCCCGATAGAGATGTGCAGGTATGCGTCTTTTAAGAATAGTGCTGCCAACCATGCATCCTTGACTAGCATAGGAAGCAGCATTTTGAATTTTGGAATCACCAGAAAGATGTTTAGAATAGAAAGGTCCAGGATAGGACGGCATGTACTGCCTTTTCTGTGTACCAGGAAAAGTCTCGAATAAAAACCTTCTCCCTTTTCCTCTTCTGGTACCAACTAAATAGCCCCCATGCTTAAGAGAGAGAGAACTTGATTTTGGGCCTCTGCCCACTGATTTGGGGGTATACATGGCCACCTGCTTGGTGATGGTAATGTGTGGAAGTGAAATCTGTATCCTTAGGGCACTATATTTAAAACTCATTTGTCCTGGGTAATGAGTTCCCAGTTTTGGACCTGCAGACCAATCTTTCCGCCTAAAGGAGCATTCAGTTGGGAAGTGCTTGGAAGTTTTAAAAGCAAGTCATTGAGACAGTTTTCCATAGGGGGGAGTCTTACTACTCCCTGATTTTGTTGAAGAAACCCCCCTCCTGCTTAGTCTTGTGTGTCCCCTGGGACTGAAACCTGGGGTTTCTGCTGTGTCTGGGTTTGGCTTGAGAAGACCTGGAAGGGGCTGGAAAGGACCAATTCTTAGAGGGCCAGTGTCTACTAAACCTAGGAGGCTGAACTTGTTCGAAATCTTTAACAGTTTGCATAGATTTAGCTTTATCTTCCATCTTTTTAAGAACTTCCTCAGCCTTGCTGCCAAACAGGCGCTCCTGATTTAAGGGAGCATCCAACAATTTAGCTTTAACCTGATCAGGCAAAGATTGCTCTTTAAGCCAAGCATGCCTTCTGAGCACAGACCCAGTAACAGCAGCCCTGCAAGAGGCCTCTAATGAATCAAATCCACACTGCAAAGTATGTTTTCCAATCTGTTCAGCAGAATGCATTAAATCCTGTAATTCTTTATGAATATTTCACAGTCAGGAATCAACATCATTTTCTGTTTAAGCAATCCAATAACATGTTGCTGATACTTTAACATATGAAGCTGGCAGTTTAAAGCCCTAACGGCCAAGGTTGCAGAAGTGTAAACCTTCTTACCCCATCTATCCAGCACCCTGGAGTCTCTATCAGAAGGGGTAGGATTTTTAGCAGTAGAAGCCTTAATGCCCTTGGGTCCCTGTGAAATAGTCTCTGGATCCGCAATAGGATTTTTAAAAAGGAACTTGTGATAATCAGGAACCCTGTAATATCCGTCAGGTTTTCTGGGAGCAGGAGGCAAAGAATCAGGTGCCAAACTAGATTCCGAAAAAGCATCAACAATGTCTAGTACAGGAGGAATAGCTAAAGGCCTATGCTGAGGCACGAGTAAGAAATCCCTAAGCCTCTTTTCTGAATCAGAAAAATCCTGGCTTTCCCAGTGGAAATGCTCCCTTAGAGTATGTAAGTTTTCACCAAAAGAAAATCCTGTGGAGTAGAAGCAGATGGAATAGAGCCCTCTGCATCAGAATCCTCACAAGTAGATAATGGAAAATCCAGATCATCAGAAGAATCAGAAAAAATCAGAATCCTGGTCAGAAGATTCATAAACAACTTCAGTCCTAGGTCTCAGAGAAGGGGGTGGCTTCCCCTGATTAGAGTTATAAGATCTTCAAGCCATTCTTATCATTTGTTTTTTAAGCAGAGAGGCCTGAGCATGCGGCCTGGGTGTCATTTTTTTAGGCATGGTTCGACATTTAGGCCTAAATGAAGAAGGAGGCGTTGGTTTAATATGCAAGTCCGTAGGCCTGAATACACCCTCAGAAGCCGGTGCCTGCACAGTGGCTCCAGACCCATCCAAAGTAGACACATCCGCGGGTTCCATAGTTGAAGCATCTCACGGCATACTGGACTCCAAATGGGTCTCAGTAGAGGCCTGCGAATCAGAAGTAGCGGGTATCAGGGGCTGCGAAAGCGCCTCACTGAGTAGCAAACTGGCGAATGGCTTAGGAAGAAGCGTTGCAGCAGTTTTGGACCTCAGCAGCCTGTCTCTCTCTATCTTTACGTTTTTTTCGAAATCCCGGTAGTCGGATGGCTAACCGATGACATTTCTGGATAAGTAAACCGAGAAGCGAAATGTTTAGAAGCAAAAATATACAGACGACGGATAATGTGCTGATTAAATAAAGCACAAAACCAACAGCAAGATAGGTCATGGTCAGGGCCTAAGCAAGGAATACAGTAAGAATGAAAATCTTTATGAGGTATTTGCTTTCCACAAGTAATGCAACTATTAACTTTTACTGACATCGGTATGGAGCAAGAAAAGGTTTCCCCAACGGGGTACTTATCTTTAGTTGAAGACTTCGGTTCTGAAACTCAAAAACAAAAATTTCAGGAGTCGGGCAACCGGCACTTGCGAACTGCTTCTGGCACCGCAAGGCAAGAAAGACTGATGTAATGGCATCGGCTGCATGTTTTATACCCCTGACGACCTGACGTCATGGAAGAAGGGACAGCAACCGACACAGGATCCAAGACTTTGTTAATCAGGCCGACTGAGGGCTACTGAAAGCAGATAATCCAAATCTAATGACTGCAACAGTGAAACACGAAGAACATCAGCACCGACAATTCCAATTTGGAAACCGGCAACAAAGCAATGATCGGAGCCGAGAACTGGCTATGAGCCGAGGTCACAGCTGGGGTGGAGGTCAATAATGGCTCCGAAGTTGTTTTCGGAACCGATGTCGGGACAGAGATGGGGGACGTCAGTGCCGAGATGGAGGCAGACAAACTGGTCGGAATCGAGGTAGTTGGCGCCATAGTCAGAGCCGGGGCAGGCATTGACAAGGCGACCGTGCTATGAATCAATGGAGCCAAACTCGGAACCGAGGAGGCAGTACAGTGCTCAGTGGAACTCTTATGGGCCTTGTGCTTATGGCTTTTGCACCTATCACGGGCCGAAGAGGGGTCTGAATGAGGACGTTTCTTGTGCACAGAAGGAGGGGATGAGACCTCCGACGCAGAAATAGTCTCCGAAAAAAGCGAAGGAAGCAGGCCCTTAAGGATCAATTTATTTTGTCGCTCATTCAGCGTCTGCTGACTGAAACTGGCACAAATATCACATAGAGGTTTCGCCGATAAATGCGGAACCCCCAAACAATACATACACTCTTCATGAAGGTCACTATTCAGTTTACCACTGCAAGAAGAGCAGTGTTTAAACCCCGTAGTCCCTTTCTTCTCAAACATAATAGGAAACACACACACAAAAATAGAAGAAAGTGGAAAAAAAGAAGGAAAGAGGGAAATACCAACAATGGTATTGGGAATACCCAAGGATAGAAGAGCCAACAAAAACAATGGTATGAAAGGAAATACCTGTTGGTAGAGCTGAGTGTAGTAAAGATACAAGAAATTAGCAAACTAACAGGAAAAATCTACAAAAACTGATAAAATTAAGAAAAATATAACACTTAGCTGGAGAGCTCGGTGAAACACTGCTATATGGCTGTGCAGCAAACGAGATCCGAGGTAACTGAGTGAAGGGCATTGTGGGTAGCAGCTTAGCTCGAGAGTTTTTGGTGCATATAAGCTTGGTATAAGGCCGACTCTGTTACGATGGCTCGGAACCGAACCCATCAGTGATGAACAGGAAGAAGATTAACAACTTCAGATGGAGGGATTCGTCCTGACAAAAACATTGTCCTTGTGAAAAATCATGTAAGGAGGAGTAATGGTAAGATCTTGCAGTTCCGAAAACCTTGTAGTTCAGCTTATAGAAACCAGGAAGGCCTTCTTCAAAGACAAAAATTTGAGATCATAGGAACTAGCAGGCTCGATGGGACTCCTACTCAGAGATTGCAAAACCACGTAAGGTCCCAAGATGGTGAGGGATGCTTAATCGGTGGTCTAAGCAGGAAGACCCCTGTCATAAACTCTTTACAAAGCCTACATGAAAAAGTAGACTCACTGTTCTTGCGAAAGTTAGAAATCGCCAACTGAAGTTTGATTGTAGAGAAACTTGCTCCTGCTTGGAAAAGAGAGGACGAAAACAAAAGGACATCAGAAACAGAAGCAGAAAAAGGATGCAGATTCCTGCTCTTGCCCCAGATAGAGAACTTTTTCCAATTGCTACTATAAACCTTTCTAGTGGAAGGTTTCTGGGAGGTTCGTACAATACCCTTTATGGGAGACGCTAGCCTGGACTGCTTTAGAATCACTGGAATTGGAAAAACTATGCGGTTAGATGAAGGGTCCGAAGGTTTGCGAGACGAAGCCCTGATGGATGGGAAATTAGATCTTGACGGGGATCCAGTATCCAAAGTGGATACTTCAGATAAGACCTGATGAAGGGGAACAACAGTTGACGAGGCCAATAAGGGGGAATGAGGACAAAGGATGCCCTCAGGTGTTGCGCATTCTGCAAAACCTTGGAAATTAGAGGAATAGGAGGATAGGCATACAGGAGACCCGGAGGTCAGTCATGGACTAGAGAAACCCCTCAGTCACTCCCTGGAGGGGGGATCAGAGCAAAGTACCTGGTAAGTTGGCTGGGGAGGCAAAGAGGTCACAGCAAGGTTGATCATAATGGTCAAAAATCTTCTTCACCACTGAGGAATTGAGGGACCATTCATGAGGACTCAAGATCAATTTGCTGAGCCCATCAGCCAACACGCTGGAGTTCCTGGGTATATGCGTTGCAATAAGGAAGGATCCGGAGGACAATCACCCATTCTCACTCTCTCATGGCCTCTCTGCACAACAGATAAGATAGTGTTTCCCCCGTTTGTTGACTGCCTGAATTGCAACTGTTCCTCAAAGGAGGCAGTCCTGAAAGGCCTGCAACAATAGAAGAAATGCTCTCATCTCTACGACATTTATGTGCAACTTGATCTCTACGGGGGACCACTTGCCTTGGACGGTCTTCCCCTGAAAATGCCTACCACCACACACCAACAGGGAAGCATCCGTGGTCACTGTGACGTTCGGCAGAGGGAGAAAAAAGTGCCTGCCTAGAGTGAGATCCTGAAATTGAATCCACTAAAGAAGGTGTTGTCTGCACACAGGAGTTAGATTTATGGTCATGGACAGGGGATGAAAAGTACAATTGTGTACACTTACCATAAATGTAGATGTTAGAGTCTCTTCGCTGTTGCACTCATCACATTTGGGTTATCTGCCTGCAGGTAGCCCTCAGCCGGCTTAAATACCAGAGTCTTGGGATTTCTGCATCGGATGCTGTCGCTTCTTCCATGACGTCACGTCGTCAGGGGTATAAAACATGCAGCCGATGCCATTACATAAGTTTTTCTTGCCCCAGATGTCAGGTGCCCCCAAAATAGGAAGCAATCATATGGTGTGGAACACCCTCAGCAAAAATCAAATACACATGGTATAAGATATGCCAAACCAAAAAGGATGGGTAAAAGCAAAGACAAGTCAGGGGGGTTGGAGGGAGGGTAAAGTACAGTTGTGTACACTTACCATAAATGTAGATGTTCGAGTGTATTAACTGTTGCAGTCATTACATTTGGGTAATCTGCTGGCAGGTTGCCCTCAATCTGCCTGAATTCCAAAGTCTTGAGTCCTGCGTCGGCTGCTGTCTCCTCTTCCATGACGCCCACGGGTATAAAACATGCAGCCAATGCCATTTTCTTTAGTTTTTCTTGCCCCCCAATGTCAGGTGCCCCCAAAAAGGTAGCGCAAAAAAAAAAAAAATATATATATATATATATATATATATATATATATATATATATATATATAGATAGATAGATACATACATGCATCAACATAAACTTTACCTTCATCTACAAGCAAACACACCACATAGGTTGTAGAAGACAGAGAAGGAAAGATAAACTACAGAATGACACAGGGGGATGGCGGGAGGGTAACCTGGACTGCAACAGTGAATACACTCTAACATCTACATTTAAGGTAAGTGTACACAACTGTACTATGTTCTTCGTGTTTCACTGTTGCAGTCATTACATTTGGGTAGAATCCCAAAGCTATGGTTGGGAGGGAGGAGCTAAACAGCATTAGGAGCGGCTATAAGACCCTGCAGAACTGCAGTGGCAAAGCCTGCCCTGGATTTAGAGTAGAGAGGCAAATGATAATGCTTTGTAAAGGTGTGAACAGAACTCCAAGTAGCAGCCTCTAGAATGTATTTGGTTGGTACTCCCCTGGGAAAGGCTTCTGTAGTAGCTGCAGCTCTGGTGGAATGAGACCTAATGCCCTTGGGCACAGGTTTACCATGGTGTAAGCAGCAGAAACAGATGCAGTGGCTTATCCACTTTGAAACTGTCTGCTTTGAAATAGCCTTGCCTTCTGATCCTGCAGCATATGTCACTAGTAATTGCTCAGTTTTTCTTAGAGCTTTAGTCCTGCTCAAGTAAAATCTTAGTTGTCTGTGTACGTCCAAGGAATGCAGAATTCTCTCCCCTTTGTTCTGTGGATTTGGTTAAAAAGGTGGCAGATGAATTGTTTAGTTAAGAGCCACACTGGAAACCACCTTAGGCATAAAAGTAGGATTTATCCTCAGAGACACCCTGTCTGGGTAAAATGTGTTAAAATGCTCTACAGCCATGAGGGCCTGTTGCTCCGAAACTCTTCTTGCTGAAGTAATTGCTAGTAGCAGAGCTGTTTACCATGATAAGAACTTTATATCAGCGGTAGCAGCTGGTTCAAATGGAGGCAGGGTGAGCTTTTCCAACACATAATTGAGGTCCCATGCAGGCAATGGTAATCTTCTAGGAGGCCTTAAATTTTTGGCTCCTCTAAGATACTGCTTTAGTAAAGGATGAGAAAAGATCGATGGTTCTGTATTATAATGAGCTGAAATGGCAGAAGCATGGATTTTAATTGATGAGAAAGATAGGCCTTTGTCAAGCATCTCAGTTAAGTATTGCAATATCTGAGGAATATTTGGTTCTGCTGTATCAGTTCCTTGTGCTTGATTCCAAGCACAGAATCTCTTCCATTTGTCAGCATAAGATTTTCGAGTACTAGGCCTTCTGGCTTCCAAAATGACATCCATCACAGCTTTACTAAGAGGTGTTGTTTGTATGACTACATGATCAGCCATGCTGCCAGGTTCAGGGTCTGTAGTTGATTGTGCAGGATCTGATTGTTTTGCTAGGACAGTACTTGTGGTCTTTGAGGCAAGGTCCAAGCTGGGTACTGAGACAAGTTCCTTAGGATTGGGTACCAGTATTGGCGTGGCCAGTCCGGGGCAATTAGTATCATCTTTGGTTTCTCTTGTCTGACTTTTAGGAGGACTTTGGGGAGAAGAGGCAGAGGAGGGAAGGCGTAAACTGAATGATAGGGCGTCCACTTTCCATGTTTGTCTGTGATAAGTCCTTGTGCAGAATCTTTTCAATTGATAATTTTGAGGAGAGGCAAATAAATCTATGTCTGGGCTCCCCCGTTTGTCTGTTATCATGCTGAAGACTTGTGGATTTAGTTTCCACTCATGAGGATCCATAAGGTTTCTGCTTAAATCGTCTGCCAGAGTGCTTTATTTTCCTGGCAGGAATTGAGCTTGAAGATGTATTTGGTTGGTCAAAGCTGTGTCCCACAGTGCCATGGCTAATCTGCAAAGGGGGTATGAGTGTGTGCCCCCTTGCTTGTTTATATACCACATGACTGTGGTGTTGTCCGTCTTTATCAGTAGTTGTCCTGGATGAAGTAAGTCCTTGAAGGCTGTTAGGGCATTTTGAACAGCTAGCATCTCTTTCGGGTTGAAATGTAGATGCATTTGTTTTGGTGACCATATACCCTGAATGCATCTTCCTGCCATGTGGGCCCCCAGGCATAATCTGGTGCATCTGTTGTTATGGTTTGGCTGGCAGGGGTAGAGTGAATGGCCGTCCCATGTTTTGGAGACATGCCTTTGCCAACCATAGAAACTCCTGTTGTAGGCAGGGAATGAGAGGAATCACTGTTTCTAGACTGTGAGAATGTTGACTCCATAAGCTTTTTAGGTACCATTGAAGTTTCCTCATATGCAGTCTTGCATATGGAATCAGTAGGTTGCAGGATGCCATGAAGCCCAGAGCCTGCAGAATTTGTCTTGCAGAAGATTGCGTTTTTGTTGCCATCAGTTTGAAGTAAGTAGTCCGCTGCCTTTGCTTGTCCTGCGTGAGGTAAGCCATCTGGGCAGTTGTATTCAAGCTTGCACCCAGGAATGTGATCTTTTGAGAGGGTACCAGTTGTGATTTATTTTCGTTTATTGTGTACCCTAGGCATGTTAGAAGCTTTTTCACAAACGCCAGGTGTCGAAGAAGAGTGTCCTTGTTCTTTGCTTGAATGAGACAGTCATCCAAGTAAGGATATATTTGTATACTTCTTTGTCTGCAAAATGCAATTACTGGTGCCAGGCACTTTGTAAAGACCCTGGGCGCAGTAGATAAGCCAAAGGGCAGTGCAAAGAATTGGTAATGCATTAAGCCAGCCTTGAATCTGAGGTGTCGTCTGCACGACTGTCTTATTGGGACATGCAGGTATGCCTTTTTTAGGTCTAAAGTCACCAGCCAAGCATTCTTGCCCAGCATGGGCAGAAGCTGCTGCAAAGTCAGCATTTTGAATTTTGGAATGTCCAGGTATGTGTTCAAAATTGATAAATCCAGTACTGGCTGCCAGGCCTTGTCCTCTCTGGGTACCAAGAACAGTCTTGAGTAAAAACCTTGTCCTTTTTCCTGTTCTGGTACTGTCTGAATGGCCCCCATATCCATGAGGGATGTAACCTGTCTCTGTGCCTCTGCCCATTGATTTTTTGGCAGATCTGGCCAACCATTTGCCATTGGCAGAGTGTGGAAATGGAATCTTTATCCCTGTGATATGATGTTTAGTACCCACTTGTCCTGGGTTATTAACTGCCAATTTTGAGCAAAAAGTGCAAATGTTCCCCCTATGGGTGCTGCCAAAAGATAAGTGCTTGGTGTAGGCAGAGGGAAGTCATTGGGATTGCTTTCGGTAGGTTTGCGCTTTATCTCCTCCAGATTTGGAGGTGGAAGCGCCCCACTGCTTTGACCTGTATGAATCTTGCGCCTGGGTATCTGGAATCCTTAGGGTGTCTGGATTTGCCCCTTTGAGCTCTGTCTGACATAGGAAAGGACCAATTTTTTGTAGGCCAGTGTATAGTGAATCTTGGTGGCTGCACTTGTAAGAAGTCTACCAGTTTGCATAGACTTAGCTTTGTCTTCCATTTTCTTTAAAACCTCTTCTGCCTTAATACCAAACAGAGAATCATGCTGTAAAGGTGCATCTAACAATTTCGCTTTAACATGATCAGGCAAATTTTGTTCCTTTAACCAGGCATGCCTCCTAATCACAGATCCAGTAACTGTGGCCCTGCAGGAGGCCTCTAAGGAATGAAAACCACATTGCAAAGTACGCTTTACAACTTGTTCAGCTGCATGCAATAATTCCTGTAATTCTTTATTTTCTGCACATTCTGAAATCAACATAATTTTCTGTTTCAGCAATCCCATAATATGTTGTTGGTACTTAAGCATATGAAATTGACAGTTTAAGGCCCTGATTGCCAAGGTTGCAGATGTATAAATCTTTTTTTTTTCCCCCTATCTGTCCAGTGCCCTTGAATCTCTGTCAGAGGGGGTATGATTTTTTGCTGTTGAGGCCTTAACTCCCTTTGGACCCTGTGAAATAGTTTCAGGATCAGCAGCAGGGTTTCTAAATAAAAATTTATGTGAGTCAGGGACCCTGTAATCTCTGTCAGGTTTACTGGGAGCCGGAGGTAAGGAGTCAGGGGTCAAGCTTGACTCTGAAAACACATCATCCACAATGTCTAAAACAGGGGGAATGGCTAAAGGATTGTGCTGAGGGAGAAGGAAATCCCTGAGCCTCTTTTTTGATTCTGAGAAGTCTTGACTCTCCCAGTGAAAATGCTCCCTCTAAGTATGCAAGGTTTCTCCAAATGAATAATCCTCAGGAGGAGATGCAGATGGAATAGACTCCTCAGCATCAGAATCCTCATAGGGAGGTAAAGATAATTCCTGATCAGAAGAGGAATCAGAAGAAATAGAAACCTGATCTGAAGATTCATAATCAGTGTCTTGCCTAGTCCTCTTATCAGGAGGGGGATGGGTACCCCTGATCAAGGTAATAAGATCTTCAGCCATTTTGATCATCTGTCTTTTAGGCATAGAGGCCTGTGCACGTGGCTCATGCATCGTTTTTTTTAGTTTTAGAAATTGCTTTTGTCTTTGGTTTTGCAGCTGTCGTTGGTTTGATATACAAATGTTGAGGTCTGAATACACTCTCAGAAGCCAGTGCCTGCTCAGCGGCTCTGGACCCATCCGAGGCAGATACATCCGTCAGTCCAATACCTTGAGTATCTTGCGGCATGCCGGACTCCACGTGTGTTGGTAGAGGCCTGCGACTCGAAGGTAGCGGGTATCAGGGGCTGCGAAAGCACCTCACTAAGTACTGGCAAACCAGCGACTGGTTTAGGAGAAGCTTTGTCATCGGTTATGGATCTCGACTGTCTCTCTGTCCTTTTCTTTGTCTCTTTTATGTACTCCGGAAGTCGGATTGCTATCAGACGACATTTCTGGGTAGTTAAATCTGTTTCCAAAATACTCTGATGCAAAAATATACTGACGCTTAATAGTGTATTGGTTAAATCTAGCATAAAACTGACAGCCAGGCATGTTGTGATCAGGGCCTAGGCAAGGAATACAGTATAAATGGAAATCCTTATGAGGTATTTGCTTCCCACAAGTAATACAACTATTAACTTTTTCTGACATCGGTAAAAAGCAAGAAAACAGTTTCCCCAACAGGGTACTTTGAGTTTAAGACTTCGGTTCTGAAACTCAAACTCGAACATTTCAGTAGTCGGCCGACCGGCACATGCGAAATGCTTCTGCTTCGGGCACCGCGCGGCAAGAAAGACTAAAGAAAATGGTGTTGGCTGCATGTTTTATACCCCTGACGTCATGGAAGAGGAGAAAGCAACCGATGCAGGACCCAAGACTTTGTAATTCAGGCCGACTGAGGGCAACCTGCCAGCAGATTACCCAAATGTAATGACTGCAACAGTGAAACACGAAGAACATCCAGGACTGCAACAGTAAATACACTCGAACATCTAAATTTATTGTAAGTGTACAAAACTGTACTATGTTCTTTGTGTTTCACTGTTGCAGTCATCGCATTTGGGTTGCTTCCCAAAGCTAAGGAAGGGTGGAGGTAGTTAAGAAGCCTTAGGGCTGGCAATCAGGCCCTATAAAACCGCTGTGGCAAATCCAGCTCTGGATTTAGAAAAGATAGGCAAGTGGTAATGCTTGGTGAAAGTGTGTACAGAGCTCCAGGTTGCAGCTTCCAGGATGTCCCTGGTAGGGACTCCTCTGAGAAATGCAGTAGAGGTCGATGCAGCCCTAATGGAATGTGCTCTTATCCCTTGTGGGGTAGGTTTTCCATGGTGTTTGTAGCAGAAATGGATGCAGTGTGCTATCCATTTAGAAGTGGTTTGCTTTGAAATGGCTTTGCCCTCTGCCCCTGCAGCAAAGCTGACTAGCATCTGGTCTGATTTTCTGAGAGGCTTAGTCCTGTCCAGATAGAATCTAAGCTACCCGTGCACATCCAGGGAATGCAGTATCCTTTCCCCTTTATTTTGAGAATTAGGGAAAAAAGTTGGCAAATGAATGGACTGGTTTAAAGTCACACTAGACACCACCTTGGGCATAAAGGATGCGTTAGTCCTGAGGGAAACCCTGTCCGCATGGAAGATAATGAACGGTTCCACTGCCATAAGGGCTTGCAGTTCAGACACTCTTCTTGCTGAAGTGATGGCTAGAATTAAAGCTGTTTTCCATAAGAGGAATTTCAACTCTGCTATAGCAGCCAGTTCAAAGTGTGGCAGTGTGAGTTTTTCCAATACAAAGTTAAGGTCCCAGGCTGGAGGGGGAGCTCTCCTGGGGGGGGGGGGGGATCTTACATTTTTGGCTCCTCTAAGGAACTGTTTTACCAGAGGATTAGCGAGGAGGGTGGCTTACTATTATAATGAGTTGAGATGGCAGAGGCATGAATCTTAATTGAAGAGAAGGATAAGCCCTTATGGAGCATTTCTGTTAAGTAGTATAGTATATGAGGTAAGCTGGGCACAGCTGTGTCCATCCCCTGAGACTGGCTCCAAGAACAGTATCTTTTCCACTATTCCGAATAGGATTTTCTAGTACTAGGCCTACTATCCTCAAAAATGACATCCAGCATCTACTTACTGAGGGCTGCTGGTGATGAGTTCAAGGGATTACCCAGGCTGCAAGGTTCAGGGTCTGTAGCTGAGGGTGCAGAATCTGGCCCGCCTGCTGGGACAGCAGGGAGGGAGTCTGAGGCAGGTGCCATGGTTGTAGCACTGTCAGACTGCACAAAAGAGGGTACCAGTCTGGTGCAATCAGGATTGTCCTTGGCTTGTCCTGTTTGATCTTTAGTAGAACTTTCAAGAGGAGAGGCAGAGGGGGGAAGGCATAGACTGAGAGGCTTTCCCGGGTGAAGGACAGGGCATCCACTTTCCAAGCTTGGCTGTGGGGAGTTGTGGTGCAGTATTTGTTCAACTGATAGTTCTGAGTGGAATTAAACAGGTCCACCTCTGGTGTACACCACCTGTTCCTCAAAAGCTTGAATATTTTGGGTTCGAGCTTCCACTTGTGTAGGTCCATGAGATTTCTGCTCAAGTCTGCCAGTGAATGTAGTTTGCCTGCAGGAATTGAGCTTGTAGGTGTACTTGGCTGCTCTAGGCTGTGTTCCACAGAGACATGGCTAGTCTGCAGAGTGGGTAGGAATGGGTTCCCACCTGCTTATGTACCACATAACTGTGGTGTTGTCTATCTTTACCAATAGTTGTCCTGGAAGAATAAAGCCTTTGAAGGCTGTCAGAGCATTCTGTACAGCTAACATTTCTTTTTGAATGATATGCAGATGCATCTGCTTTGGGTTCCATTTGCCCTGAATGCACTGCCCTGCCATGTGAGGCCCCCATGTATAGTCTGATGCATTTGTTGTTAGGGTTTGGGCGGCAGGGGGTAGAGTGAAAGAGTCCCTTGTTGTGGTTGCAGGCCTCTGCCCACCAAAGGAACTCTGTGCTTAGGCAAGGAATGATAGGAATCACAGTTTCCAGGTCCTGAGAATGTTGACACCATAGACTATTTAGGTACCATTGAAGTTGTTGACACCATAGACTTTTTAGGTACCATTGAAGTTTCCTCATATGCAGTCTTGCATATGGAATTAACAGAATGCAAGAGGCCATGAACCCCAGGGCTTGCAGTGCGTTTCTTGCAGATAGCTGGGTTTTGGTGGCCAGTAGATTGAAGTAAATTGTCAAATAAATTTGTTTCTCTGTAGTGAGGAATGCCATCTGGGAAGTTGTGTTCAAGCTTGCTCCCAGGAATACAATCTGTTGGCAGGGTGCTAGCTGTGATTTCTTTTCATTGATGGTGTACCCCACTGAAGTTAGAAGTCTCTTTCCAAATGCCGGGTGCTGTAATAGCAAGTCCTGACTTTCTGCCTGAATCAGGCAATCATCCAAGTATGGGTAAATCTGAATACTTCTCTGCCTGCAAAATGCAATGGCTGGAGCTAGGCACTTTGTGAATACCCTGGGCGCAGTAGATAAGCCAAAGGGAAGTGCAGAGAACTGATAGTGCATAGAGCTTGCACTGAAGCGTAGGTATTTCCTGCAAGATTCCCTTATGGAGATGTGCAGATAAGCTTCTTTTAAGTCTAGGGTTGCAAGCCAGGAATCCTTGGCTAGCACAGGAAGAAGCTGTTGGAGAGTTAGCATTCTGAATTTTGGAACCACCAGAAAGGTGTTGAGAATAGACAGATCCAGGATAGGATGCCAGACGTTTTCTGGAAACCAGAAACAGTCTGGAATAAAAGCCTTGTCCCCTTTGTTCTGCTGGGACAGGTTGAATAGCCTTGATGCTGAGGAGAGAAAGCACTTGCTTTTGGGCTTCACCCACTGGTTTGGAGGGAGGTCTGGCCATCCCCTTAGGGTTGGGGTGAGTGGAAGTGGAATCAGTATCCTAGGGAAACAATGTTTAAAACCCATTTGTCTTGGGTAATGTATTCCCAGTTTTTGCATGCAGGGCAAGTTTTCCTCCTAAAGCTGCAAGTACTTGGGCAAGGCTTGGAAGAGTTAAGGACAAGTCATTGTGCAATTTTACCATAGGGTGGAGGCTTACGACTCCATGTTTTGGACATGGGAGCACCCCACTGCTTAGATCTGTGCATAACCTGAGACTTGAATCTTGGTGGTCTGCTGCCCCTGGGTTTGGACTAAGAAGGCCTGGAAGGGACTGGAAAAGACCAGTTCTTCGAAGGCCAATGCCTATTGAATCTAGGTGGCTGTACTTGTAAGAAATCTTTAACAGTTTGCATAAATTGAGCTTTTTCCTCCATCCTTTTGAGGACTTCTGCTTTATTGCCAAATAGGCGCTCTTGGTTTAAGGGTGCATCCAGTAATTTTGCTTTGACATGATCTGGTAAGTTTTGTTCCTTAAGCCAAGCAAGCCTTCTAAGAACAGACCCAGTGACAGCAGCCCAGCAAGATGCTTCTAAGGCATCAAACCCACATTGCAAAGTATGTTTACCAACTTGGTTAGCAGAATGCATTAAATCCTGTAAATCTTTGTGTTCTGCACAGTCAGGAATCAACATCATTTTCTGTTTAATTAGTTCCATGATATGCTGCTGATACGAAACTGGCAATTTAAAGCCCTAATGTCCAGAGTAGCAGATGTGCAAGCCTTCTTACCTAATCTGTCTAAAGCCCTAGAATCCCTGTCCGAAGGGGTAGGATTTTTGGTAGTAGTAGCCTTAATGCCTTTAAGTCCTTGAGAAATGGTCTCTGGATCTGCAGTAGGATTCTTGAAAAGGAATTTGTGGGAGTCTGGTACTCTACAGTACCTTATCAGGTTTCCTGGGGGCTGGAGGCAAAGTAAGGCTGGATTCCAAGAAAACATCTACAATCTCCAGAACAGGAGGGCTAGCTAGAGGTCTGTGCTGAGGCAGGTTTAAAAATTCCCTGAGTCTCTTTTTAGACTGAAAGTAGTCCTGGCTCTCCCAGCGGAAATGCTCTCTAAGGGTATGCAGGGTTTCCCCAAAAGAAAAATCTTCTGGAGGGGAAGCAGAGGGAATAGAATCCCCTGCATCAGAATCCTCATAGGTGGATAAGGGAATGTCCTGGTACTCAGAAGGAACAGAGATATCAGATTCCTGATCAGAAGAATCAGAAAGAAAATCAGTTCTAGGTCTCTCTGAGGGGGAAGGCTGGCTTTCCCTAATTAAGATAATAAGGTCTTCAGCCATTCTAATTATTTGTTTTTGTGGCATGTGGGCCTAAGAATGCACTTTGGTTGTTGGTTTCCTAGGCATAGTGCACACTTTAGGCCTGAGAAATTCGGTATTTTTGGCTAGAAACGAAGTCGTCGGTTTAACATGAAAATCTGAAGGCCTGAATACACCCTCAGAAGCCGGTGCTTGCACAGTGGCTCCAGACCCATCCAAGGCAGAGACATCTGCAGGTTCCATAGACGAAGAAGCATCTCATGGCATACCGGACTCCGAATGGGTCTCAGTAGAGGCCTGTGAATCTGCAGAAGTGGGTATCAGAGGCTACGAAAGCGCCTGAGTACCGGCGGACTGGCGACTAGCTTAACGGTAGTGGCGTCGACGGTTTTGGACCTATGCGGTCTGTCTGTCTGTACTCCTTACATTTTTTTGAAAAATCGGTAGTCAGATGGCTTATCAAAGCCATTTTGGAGTATGGAGATTGAGAACAAAAAAATGTAGCTACAAAAATTGCCCGGGCATTGAACAAAGCACAAAACCGACTGCGTGGGACATCGTGGTCTGGGCCTAGACAGGTGACACAGTAAGAGTGAAAATCTCTATGAGGTATTTGCTTTCAACAGGCAAAACAATTGGTTAGAACAAGAAAAAAGGATCCCCAACGGGGTAATTTTCTTTTAGAAGACTTCAGGTCTGAAAATCGAAAACGAAAATTTCTGGAGTCAGATGACCAGCACTTGCGAACTGCTTCGGCTTCGGGCACCGCACGGCAAGAAAGACTGATGTAATGGCATCGGCTGCATGTTTTATACCCCTGACGACCTGACGTCATGGAAGAAGCGACAGTATCCGACACAAAAATCCCAAGACTCTGGTATTCAGGCCGGCTGAGGGCTACCTGCAGGCAGATAACACAAATGTGATGACTGCAACAGTGAAACACGAAGAACATCAGAGCCGGCCACTGAACCGCTAAGGTCCACTGCAACACTCGTATGTGGTACTTGCCAGAGGGATGAGATGAATAGCCAAGGCCATGGATCTGAGGGGTTGAACTACGTAAACTGGGGGATGCAAAAAGTCTAAGATCTGTGTGACCTGTTCCCAAGATCAGATGAACCCTGTTGTAGAAGTAATGCTGCAATCTCTGAAACAGAGTCTAACAGAACTCCTATGAATTCCAGCTGTTGAGTGGGGACCAGATTGGATTTCGAAAGGTTGGCAGTGATCCCCAATTGACAGAAGAGGGGAAGAACTTAATGAATCGCTTGTAGCAGTCAATGCCTTGAAGGTGCCGTGAGGAGCCAATTGTCGAGGTATGGAAAGAATTGAAACCCCTGAAGCTGCAAGTGAGTCGCTACCACTGCCATACATTTGGTAAACACCAAGGGGGCTGTGGTGAGACCGAACGGTAGGGCTCTGAACTGGTAATGACTGACACCTAGCCAGAAGTGAAGACGTCTCTTGGAACGCCTAACTATCTTGATGTGATAGTACGCCTCCTGGAGATCTACAGAGCACATCCAATTGTCCTTGTCTAAGAGGCGCAGAATGGACCGAGCAGAGACCATCTGGAAAGTACAGTTGTGTACACTTACCATAATGTAGATGTTTGAGTGTATTCACTGTTGCAGTCATCACCTGCAGGTTATCCCTGCTGTGGTAGCCTTTGGCCGACCCGAATACCAGAGGCAATGTTTTTCTGTGTTGGCTGCTGTCGCTTGTTGACTGACATCAGGTCATCAGTGCTATAAAGCAAGGCAGCCAACGCCATTACATCAGTTTTTTATGCCCTAACCAGTCAAAAGCCCAAGGAAATATGGTAAAGTGGTCCTGGTAGCTAAAAGCCACCACAAGAAGCTTATGTCTCCCTAAGGAAAGAGGATATAAGGGGGAAGGAGGGAGGGAAACCAGGACTGCAACAGTAAATAGACTTGAACATCTACATTTACGGTAAGTGTACGCAAGTGTACTATGTTCTTCGTGTTTCACTGTTGCAGTCATCCATCACCTGGGGGAAGATTCTGAAAGCTGAGGTGAGGGGTGGAAGGATTAGTTAGAGACCTAGGCATGGGTAAGCATGTCCTGCAGAAATGCAGATGCAAACCCTGCCCTAACCTCAGAAAAAAGAGGTAGGTGGTAATGCTTTGTAAAGGCATGGACAGACGTCCAGGTGGCAGCTTCAAAGACGTCCCTGGTGGGAACTCCTCTGAGGAATGCTGTGGAAGTGGAGGCTGCCCTAGAGGAATGGTTACAAATAGACTTGGGGGTGGTTTCCCATGTAATCTGTAGCAGAAATGGATATTGTGTGATATCCATTTGGAAATGGGCTTCCCCTCTGCCCCCGGGGCAAAGCTGACAAGAAGTTGGTCTGTTTTCCTGAAGGGTTTAGTATGGTCTAGGCAGTATATGAGCTGTGAGTGCATGTCTAGTGAGTGCAGAATTCTTTCCCCCTTGTTTTGAGGGTTAGGGAATAAGGTGGGTAGATGTATGGCCTGGTTGAGAGTCACATTAGATACCAACTTGGGCATAAAGGAGGGGTTAGTCCTCAGAGAGACCCTGTCTGCATGGAAAATGATGAAGGGCTCAATGGCCATCAGTGCCTGAAGCTCTGAAACCCACCCTTCTGGCTGAGGTGATAGCTAGTAGGAAAGCAGTCTTCCAGGAGAGGTATTTCAGTTCTGCTGAAGCAGCAGGTTCGAAGGGTGGTAAGGTTAGTTTTTCCAAAACATAATTCAGGACCCAGGCTGGCGTGGGTGGCCTTCTGGGAGGTCTGATATTAGAAGCCACTTTGAGGAATTGTTTAAAGGATGTGAGAACAGGGGCTGGTCTGTATTGAAATGATCTGAAATGCCTGAGGCGAGGATTTTAATAGAAGAGAAGGAGCGACCAATACTGAGTAGCTCCTCTAGATAGTTCAGGATAAGAGGGATGGAAGGTTGTGAAGAATGGCCCCCTATGGACTGGCTCCAGGAGAAGAATCTTTTCCATTTCCCTGTGTAAGATTTTCTGGTGCTGGGCCTTCTGGCCTCAGTGATAATGTCTAAGACCTGTTTGCTTAACAGGGGCCCCCATGTTTGCTTTTAGAGTATTAGCCATGCCGACAGTTTGAGGGTCTGCAAGTCTGGGTGCAGCATTTCTCCCCTCACCTGAGTTAAGAGGTCTGAGATCAGGGGAAGCTGCCTGGGAGGCTATGATGTCAGGCTGTGCAGTATGGGGTACCAATGCTGTCTGGGCCAATCTGGAGCAATGAGGACGGCCTTTGGTCTCTCCTCCCTTACCTTGATCAGTACCTTGGGAATAAGAGGCAGAGGAGGGAATGCGTACACAAAGAGGTAGTTCCAGGGGAATGTCAAGGCATCCACCTTCCATGTTAAGTGGTGATACGCCCTGGTACAGAGTTTTTTTAGCTGGTGGTTGAGGTGCGAAGCAAAGATCCATGTCCGGAGTTGCTAAACTCCTGAGTGACTTGCAAAAAGATTTTTCTGTGGTGCTGCCATCCGTGGGGGTCCAGTAAGTTTCTGCTTAAGTGGTCTGCCAGGGTGTTGCTGATCCCTGGTAGGTATTGAGCTATTAGTTCTAAACCTATGGAAGAGGCCGACAGCCAGACGTTCATGGTTAGCCTGCACAGAGGTTAAGATTGGGTCCCTCCCTGTTTGTTGATGTACCACATTACTGTGGTGTTGTCTGTTTTGATAAGGAGAATCCCTGGCCTGAGACTGGGGTTTGAAGGATGTCAGAGCCTTTAGTACTGTCATTTCCTTCTGGTTGTTGTGCAAGGGAAGGTGCTGCACATTCCAAAGCCTTTGGGTGCACCTGTCTGCTAGGTGAGCACCCCAAGCAAATGCCTGAGGCGTCGGTGATGGTCTGCCTGGTAGGGCGGAGGATAAAGGGAAGACCTTTCTTCTTGGCACAGGCCCCTGCCCACCAGAGAAACTCAGCCCTTTTACAGGGAATCAGAGGGAGAGAGGTCTCTGGAGAATGAGAACAATGACACTAAAGGGTCTTTTGATACCACTGAAGTTCTCTCATGCGAAGCCTGGCCAGAGGAATTAGAAGGATGCAAGATGCCATGTACCCCAAGGCTTGCAGGAACTTCCTCGCCATGAGGTGACTTCTGGAATCCTTGGTAAAGTAGAGGCAGGAAGCTCTGCTTTTCTGGGGACAGGAAGGACATTTGGGATGCTGTATTTGCTTTGATTTCTTCTCGTTGATGGTGAACCCTAAGGAAGTTAGGAGGGTTTTGACAAAGAGGAGGTCCTGCAGCAGCTTTTCTTTGCACTTTGCCTGAATGAGGCAATCATCCAGATAAGGGTAAATCTGCATATTTCTCTGTCTGCAAAATGCTATGGCTGGGGCAAAGCATTTGGTGAATACCCTGTGAGCAATAGATAAGCCAAAGGGGAGCACAGAGAGTTGAAAGTGCAGTCAGCCTGCTCTGAAAAGCAGGAATTTCCTGCAGGATTTCCTTATAGGGATGTGGAGGTAGGCATCTTTAAGGTCTAGGGTCACTAACCAGGCATTTTTTGTCAGCATAGGCAGCAGCTGCTGCAAAGTTAGCATTTTGAATTTGGGGACCACCAGGGAGGTGTTGAGAATGGACAGATCCAGGATGGAGCGCCAAGTGCCCTCTTTTCTGGGAACAAGGAATAGTCTGGAATAAAACCCTTTGCCTGTTTGATCTGCGGGAACAGGTTCTACTGCTCCCTGGGGCATGAGAGTTTGGATTTGTTTCAATGCCTCTCCCTCTGATTTGGAGGCAAGTCTGGGTACCCTCTTGGAATTGGGAGTTTGTTGAAAGAGAATTTCTATCCCTGAAAAATTATCTTTAAGACCCATTGGTCCTTTGTGACAGAAAGCCAATTTTCTTTGCAGAGGGAGAGCTTTCCTGCTAGCTTTTGGTGAGTGAAGGGACGGCAGAGGGGATAGAGGGAGTCATTGAGAGTTTCTGCAATAGAAAGATGGCTTAGAACTCCCTGCCTTTTGGGCGGAAGTAGTCCCATTTGGTTCTCTGCTGTCCCTGGGATAGGGGCCTGGGTGGCCTTGCCCCTGTGGGGCTTAGCTTGCCCCTGTCTGCTAGGTGCAGAAAAGGACCAGTGCTTATAGGGAAAATTCCTGATGAACCTAGGAGGATGAACTTGAAAGAAATCTTTTACTGTTTGCATAGATTTTGCTTTGTCTTCCATCTTTTTAAGCACCTCTTCTGCTTTTACTCCAAACAAGCGGTCCTTATCCAAGGGTGCATAAATTAATTTAGACTTGACATGATCAGGGACAGGTTGTTCCTTCAATCATGCATATCTCCTAATGACAGATCCTGACGCTGCTGCCATGCTTGAGGCTTCTAGGGAGTCATATATACAGTGTAATGAGTGTCTGGCCACTTGACAAGTAAAGTGCAGTAAATCTGCTAACTCTTTCAAATTGGCACAGTCAGGAAAGGTAGAAATATTTTGTTTTAACAGTTCCAGAGTGTGTTGTAATTTTAACATATGGAACTGACAGTTGAGTGCTCTCACAGCTAAGGTTGCAGAGGTGTATACTTTTTTATCCCATCTGTCCAGAGCTCTGGAATCCTTGTCAGAAGGAATAGGATTTTTTGCAGAACTAGCTTAGCTCCTTTAGGTCCCTGTGTAATGACCTCCAGGTCTGCAGCATGATTTCTGTACAGGTATTTGTGAGAATCTGGTACTCTGTAATACTGGTAAGGTTTACTGGGAGCAGGTGGGAGGGTGTCAGGGGCTAAGCTGGATTCATGGAAAACATCATCCACCACTTCTAAGGCAGGGGGAATGGCCAGGGGTCTGTGCTGGGGCAGGTCTAGAAACGCTCAGTCTTTTCTTAGACTGAGGTAAGTCCTGAGATTCCCAATGGAAATGTCCCCTGAGGGGATGAAGGGTTTCCCCAAAGGAAAGGTCTTTTGGTGGGGAGGCAGAAGGAATGGATTCCTCTGCATATGAATCCTCATAAGCAGTCAGAGGTTGTTGTTCCTCTTCACAATCTGAATAATCAGCTTCCTCAGAATCCTGCTCTGTCATTAGTTCAGGAGAAGGGGGTCCTTTCCTTTTAGAAGTTGTGGCCTGAATACCCCTGATAAGGGAGATAAGATCCTCCGCCATCTTAAGCATTTGGACTTGGGGTGGTGGAGCAGGAGTATGGTGGCAGATTTTCTAGGAGTGGCCTAGCTTCTAGGCCTAAGAGAATCAATCTGTCTGAGAGGAACGGTAGTCAGATGAGAAGACGCCATTTTTTGTCTAGAATCAGTAGTGCAAAAGGCCTCCTCAGAAGCTGGTGCCAGTGTCACGGCTCCGGACCCAACTGAGGCAGAGACAGCCAAATGTTCGGAAGACGAAGAAGGTTTCTGCGGCATTCCGGACTCCAAAAGGGTCTCGGTAGAGGTCTCCGTAGATATCGTATTGGGCACAGGTGCTGCGAAAGCACCTCACAAAATTCTGCAGAACTGATGACCTGCTTAATGGTAGCGTCAGAAGGCTTAGCCTTGTGTGACCTGTCTCCATCTTTATCTCTACTTTTTTTGGAATGTCTACGGATTGTTGGCTGATTGACGCCATTTTGGAATGCGAAGACGGAACACGAAAATACATGTCTACAATAAGAGCTCTACAATGAATGGTTCTCGTATTAAACAGGGCACAGAACCGGCAATGGGGGACGTTGTGGTCTGGGCCTAAACAAGTGATGCAGTATGAATGGATGTCTCGTTGTGGGATCTGCTTTCCACAGGCGAGACAATTAACTTTTTCGACATCTGTTACTGCAAGAAAAAAGGATCCCCAACAGGGTACTTAGCTTTAGACATTTTCAGCTGTAATTCCAGCGCTGGTAGCGACCTACCGGCACACTTATGAACTGCTTCTGCTACGAGCTCCACGGCAAGAAAGAGTGATGTAATGGTGTTGGCTCCTTTGCTTTATAGCACTGACGACCTGACGTCAGTCAACAAGCAATAGCAGCCGAAGCAGAAAAACACTGACTCTGGTATTTGAGCCGGCCGAGGGCTATCACAGCAGGGATAACCCAACAGGTGATGACTGCAACAGTGAAACACGAAGAACATCTCTGACTTCTTGCTCGCTATGATCCAAAATAGGATGCGGGTCCCCATCCTTTTTGGCATTAAAAAGAAACAAGAATAAGTACCATTTCCTCTATGTCCTGCTGGGACCTCTTGGATGGCTTTTTTTTTTTTTTGAAGAAGTTGTTCAACTTCTTTGAAAACCGACTCTCTCGGACTGGGTGGAAATTCAGGGAGGTAATTTCTCATGGGAAGAGGTTTCGAAAAAGGAATGAAATAGCCCTTGGAAACGATGTTTAACACCCACTAATCGCAGGTGGTATTTGTCCAGGCTAGTGGGAGTAAGGAAATGTGACCCCTGACTGCCTCCAGGGCAGAGCAGCCACACAACACTTTAGGACTGCTGATAGGGCTGCCCAAAGAAGGGCTCCCTGGAGCCCAGATTTTGTGGACCCCCCTTGCTTCAAGGACGGCATAGGCCATTGAAACCTCTCGCCCTGTCTCTGGAAAAGGAGTCTTCAGGAGCTTCCTGGAAGGGAGACTGACTTCCGGAACCACATCTTCCTAGTTCCTTGCTAGGTCTAAGAGGAGGACCTCTGGGGAGTAGAAAACTTGATCCCGACAGCATTCAAGGTCTTCCCTTCCTGCTCACGGAGGGTCAAAGTGTCTTTCACACAAGGTCCAAAAAGGGTAAAACCATCAAATGGAGAGATGGTAAAAGATAATTTGAAGGGTTCTGCAAACCCGCTTAAACGTAACCAAGCATGATGCTTAGTGTGTTTCATGTATACATGCAAAAAAAATTTTTTTTTTTTATTTTCTGTTCACATACCCCCTGATTTTATGAGGACTGGTAGGACAAAGAACCATGTAAAATTTATAGCCTTAAACTCTAAGTTAAGTGACAGCTCAGTGCACTTAAATTCTGAGATTTTTATATTTTTTTCCACAAATTGCACAAATAGAAATTAAATATATTCACAAATCAGTACACAAATGGCAAATATCAGTTTCATGCTGCATCTGAAATGTCTGTTTGTAATTCTGAGCAACACAAATGTCAAATAGTTTAGGAAAAAATAAGCCTAGTAAAAAATTAATAACATTCATAGTAAGCTCAAATTTACATCAGTTCATTTACAGTACTATAATGTCTTTTTAGTGGTTCTGTGACTTTCTGTCGATGGTGTTCAACGATCTCATACACAAGCTTTTGCTGTTCCTCGTTGTGTCAGCACTTTGACCGAAGTCAGTTGTTAATCTGACTGCTCGTTCGGCACAGTTGTTAAGAACTCAGAAAATTGTAACAGCTTGTTTCGCAATGATAAAGTCAAGCATGTCACTCCATGCTGCAGGATCAGCTGTTAGGAAAGATGGGTTTATGTTGACAGCAGTGAACAGATTCATTGATCGTTCTGTTGTAAAGTCAGATAAGGTCATGCCCTGGAAACTGGCAACAGCTTTTGCATAGACTCTTCTTAGATCTTCCTTACTGGGTGCCTTTTTCAAGGCTTCAATAATGTGCTGTTTTCTCTTCGTTCCACACTCTATCTGATAACAAGGACAGTGCTACAAGATCTTCGCTCAAATACCAAAGGTGTCTCTTGAGCTTTCACAAAGCAACTTGAGCCATCTGGTTGTCTATGGCTGTAAAAGACTCCACTGTCTGTAACAGGCAAAGATCACTGAGTGGAGCATTGCAAGGGTCAGTAGTTGAAAACCATGCCTTAACGTACACTGTCACTGTGAAGAGGCAGATTCGGCGAAAAGCCTGAATTTCATGTGCAGTTGATCTAAACTGCTCACGGAAGGAGTAGATTTTAAGGCAGTATATGCCTTTTGCCATCCACCTGGCATGATGGTATGCACCAGGTAGACAAAGCAAATGCTTCCCCTTGTAGTTTGTTACACCTCCAACAAAAAGCAAATATAACAGAAAGCTCTAAGCATAGCAAGCAAGAATAGAGGTAAAGTCAATAGAAGTCAGGGGGCTGGAGGGAGGGTAACCAGGACTGCAACAGTGAATACACTCGAACATCTACATTTATGGTAAGTGTACACAACGGTACTATGTTCTTCGTTTTTCACTGTTGCAGTCATTACATTTGGGTAGATTCCCAAAGCTAAGTAAGGGAGGAGGTAGTTAGATAGCATTAGGACCAGCTATAAGGCCCTGCAAGACTGCAGTGACAAAACCAGCTCTGGATTTAGAAAGAATTGGCAAGTGGTAATGCTTGGTGAAGGTATACACAAAACTCCAGGTAGCAGCTTCTAGGATGCCCCTGGTAGGGACACCTCTGAGAAAGGCTGTAGAGGTAGATGCAGCCTGGTAGAATTTGGTCTTATCCCCTGTGGGGTAGGTTTTCCATGATGCTTATAGCAGAAATGAATGCAATGGGCTATCCAGTTAAAAATGGTTTGCTTTGAAATGGCTTTCCCCTCTGCCCCTGCAATAAATGCAACCAGCAGCTGTTCAGATTTCCTGAGAGGTTTAGTCCTGCCCAAGTAAAATCTAAGTTGTCTGTGCATGTCCAAGGAGTGCAGTATTCATTCCCCTTTGTTCTGTGGATTAGAAATGAAGGTTGGCAAATGAATGGGACTGATTAAGGGGCACACTGGATACCACCTCGGGCATAAAGGAGGGATTGGTCCTGAGGGACACCCTGTCCACATGAAAGATGATGAAAGGCTCCACCTGCCATGAGGGCCTGAAATTTAGACACCCTACTTGCTGAAGTGATGGCTAGGAGGAAGGCTGTTTTCCAAGAAAGGAATTTCAACTCTGCGTTTGCAGCTGGATCAAAGGGAGGTAGAGTGAGCTTTTCCAATACAAAGTTAAGGTCCCTGAATGGAGTAGGGGCTCTGCTGGGTGGTCTTACATTTTTGGCCCCTCTGAAGAATTGCTTCAGCAGTGGAGGAGAGAAGAGGGGTGGCTCTGTATTATGATGAGCTGAGATGGCGGAGGCATGAATTTTGATGGAAGAAAAGGAAATGCCCTTGTGAAGCATCTCAGTTAAGTATTGAAGAATGAGCGATAAATTTGGCACAGTTGTGTCCATCCCCTGTGCTTGGTTCCAGGAACAGAATCTCTTCTATTTTTCAGCATAGGATTTTCTAGTCCTAGGCCTCCTTGCCTCTAGAATGACATCTATCACTTGCTTACTGAAGGACTGGAAAGTAGAGGTCATGTAATTAGCCAGGCTGCAAGGTTCAGGGTTTGAAGCTGTGGGTGCAGAATATGGCCTTCCTGCTGAGTCAGCAGGACAGGGGTCTGAGGCAGGTGCCATGGCTCCAGAAGTGACGCACTGCGCAAGAGGGGACACACCAGTGTTGGCATGGCCAATCTGGTGCAATAAGCATTGTCCTTGGTTTGTCCTGTTTGATCTTTAGTAGCACTTTGGAGAGGAGAGGCAGGGGGGAAAGGCATAAACTGATAGGTTATTCCAGCTGAAGGCTTGTTTGTGGGAATTCCTTGTGCACAATTTGTCCAACTGGTAGTTCTGAGGGGAGGCAAACAGGTCTATCTCTGGGCTCCCCCATTTGACTCTCAAAATGTTGAATACCTTTGGTTCCAGTTTCCACTCATGTGGATTCATGAGTTTTCTGCTTAGGTCGCCTGCCAGTGCATTTAGCTGGCCTGGCAGGAATTGCGCTTGTAGATGCACTTGGTAGCTCAAGGATGTGTTCCACAGAGCCACGGTTAGTCTGCAGAGGGTGTACGAATGGGTTCCCCCCTGCTTGTTTATGTACATAACAGTGGTGTTGTCTGTCTTTACCAATAACTATCCTGGAATAATGTGGTCCTTGAAGGCTGTCGGAGCATTCTGTACAGCTAACATTTCTTTTTGATTGATATGCAGGTGCATTTGACTTGGGTTCCATTTGCCCTGAATGCACTGCCCTGCCAAGTGAGCCCCCCATGCATAGTCTGATGCGTCTGTTGTTAGGGTTTGGGCAGCAGGGAGTAGAGTGAATGGCAGTCCCTTGTTTTGGTGGCAGGCCTCTGCCCACCAAAGGAACTCTGTCTTTAGACGAGGTATGATAGGAATCACTGATTCTAGGTCCTGAGAATGTTGGCACCATAGGCTTTTTAGATACCATTGTAGTTTCCTCATATGCAGTCTTGCATATGGAATTAGTAGAATACAAGAGGCCATGAACCCCAGGGCTTGCAGTATTTTCCTTGCAGACAGCCGGGTCTTTGTGGCCAGTAGTTTGAAGTAGGCCGTCAAATGAACTTGTTTCTCTGGCATGAGGTATGCCATCTGGGAAGTTGTACTCAAGCTTGCTCCCAGGAATACAATTTATTGGCAGGGTACTAGATGTAATTTATTTTCGTTTATGGTGTACCCCAGAGAAGTTAGTAATTTCTTTACAAATGCCTGAATTAGACAATCGTCTAGGTATAAGTATATCTGAATATTACTTTGCCTGCAAAATGCAATGACTGGAGCTAGGCACTTTGTGAATACCCTGGGCGCAGTAGATAAGCCAAAGGGCAGTGCAGAAAACTGATAGTGCATGTAGCCTGCTCTGAAGCGTAGGTATCTTCTGCAAGATTCCCTTTTAGGGATGTGCAGGTAGGCTTCCTTTAAATCCAGTGTTGCCAAGCAGGCATTTTTGCCTAGCATAGGAAGCAGCTGATGAAGAGTTAGCATTTTGAATTGTGGGATTACAAAAAAGTGTTTAGGATAGACAGGTCCAAGATAGGACGCCAGGAATTGTCTTTTCTGGGTACCAGGAAAAAAGTCTCGAGTAGAAGCCTTGTCCCCATTCTTCTTCTGGGACAGGATGAATAGCCCTGATGCTTAGAAGAGAGAGAACTTGCTTTTGAGCCTCTGCCCACTGATTTGGGGGTAGGTCTGGCCAATCGTTACGGGTTGGTAAGGAGTGGAAGTGGAATCTGTATCCTTGGGAAACTATATTTAAAACCCATTTGTCTTGGGTAATGAGTTCACAGTTTTTTGCATGCAGGGCGATCCCCCTAAAGGAACAGTCAAGTTGAGCAGGGTTTGGAAGGTTTAAAGTTAAGTCATTGTGACAGTTTACCATAGGGGAGTGTCTTACTACTTCCAGCTTTGGAAGTGGGAGCCCCCCACTGCTTAGAGTTGTGAGGAGCCTTGGGACTGAAGCCTGGGTGTTCTGCTGGTTCTGGATTTGGACTGAGAAGGCCTGAAGAGGCAGGAAAGGACCAATTCTTAGAAGGCCAGTGCCTACTAAATCTGGGACTTTCTACTTGCAGGAAATCTTTAACAGTTTGTATAGATTTAGCTTTTTCCTCTATCTTTTCAAGTACTACTTCTGCTTTGTTGCCAAACAGACGGTCTTCGTTTAAGTGAGCATCCAGTAATGAGACTGCTCCTTAAGCCAAGCATGGCTTCCAAGTACAAACCCAGTGACAGCAGCCCTGCAAGATGCCTCTAATGAATCAAAACCACATTGCAAAGTATGTTTTCCAACTTGTTCAGCAGAATCCATTAAATCCTGTAATTCTTTATTTTCGGCACAGTCAGTAAACATCATTTTCTGTTTAAGCAATCCAATAATATGCTGCTGATACTTTAACATATGAAACTGGCAGTTTAAGGCCCTAATGGCCAAAGTTGTAGACGTGTATACCTTCTTTTCCAGGGCATTGTGATCTCTATCAGAGGGGGTAGGATTTTTGGCAGTAGTAGCCTTAATGCCTTTGGGCCCCTGTGAAATGGTCTCAGGATCTGTAGTAAGATTCTTAAAGAGAAACTTGAGAGAGTCAGGAACTCTAACATCTGTCAGGTTGTCTGGGAGCTGGAGGTAAAGTGTCAGGGGACTGGCTAGATTCCGAGAAGGCATCATCTACAATATCCAGTACAGGAAGGATAGCTAAAGGCCTGTGTTGAGGTAGGAGTAATAATTCCCTAAGCCTCTTTTTGGAGTCAGAGTAATCCTGGCTTTCCCAGTGGAAATGCTCGTTAAAAGTATGCAAAGTTTCACCAAAAGAAAAATCCTCTGGAGGGGAAGCAGAAGGAATGGAGTCCTCTGCATCAGAATCCTCATAGGTAGATAAGGGCAACTCCTGGTCATAAGAGAAAACAGAAATTTCAGAATCCTGATTAGAAGAATCAGAAGGAAAATCAGTTCTAGGTCTCTTAGAGGGAGAAGGGTGGCTTCCCCTGATTAGAGTAATAAGGTTTTCAGCCATTCTTATTTGTTTATTTGGCATAGGCGCTTGACCATGCG
Organism: Protopterus annectens; assembly: GCF_019279795.1. Taxonomy (NCBI): domain Eukaryota; kingdom Metazoa; phylum Chordata; order Ceratodontiformes; family Protopteridae; genus Protopterus; species Protopterus annectens. Next base: position 1,346,147,809 of record NC_056741.1, on the reverse strand, counting down.
GTCTGGGCGTCGGTTTTCTAGGCATGGATCGAGTTTTAGGAATGGAAGAAGAAGATGGCGTTGGTTTAATACGCAAGTCAGTAGGCTTGAATACACCCTCAGAAGCTGGTGCTTGCACAACGTCTCCGGACCCATCCAAGGTAGAAACATCCGTACGTTACACAGTCAAAGAACCATCTTGTGGCATACCGGACTCCAAATGGGTCTCAGTAGAGGCCTGCGAATCTGAAGTAGCGGGTATCAGAGGCTGCGAAAGCACCTCACTGAGTACCAGTGAACTGGCGACTAGCTTAGGAGAAGCGCTGTCGGCAGCTTTGGACCTATGTGGTCTGTCTCTGTCTTTATCTTTGTGTTTTTTTGGAATGTCAGTAGTCGGGTGGCTTACCGAAGCTATTCCTGGATAACTGAACAGAGCACCAAAATATTTAGATGTGACAATGAACAGACGACGAATAGTTTGAGGTTTGAATAAGGCACAAAACCGACAGCGAGGTACGTCGTGGACTGGGCCTAGGCAAGGAATGCAGTACGAATAAAAATCTTTATGAGGTATTTGCTTTCCACAAGAAATACAATTGTTAACGTTTACTGACATTGGTTTAGAGCAAGAAAAAGGTTCCTCAATGGGGTACTTAGCTTAGTTGAAGACTTCGGATCTGAAACTCAAAAATGAAAATTTCAGGAGTCAGCCGACTGGCACTTGCGAACTGCTTCTGCTTCGGGCACCGCACGGCAAGAAAGACTGATGTAATGGTGTCGGCTGCATGCTTTATATCCCTGACATCATGGAAGATATGAGAACAACCGATGCAAGACCCAAGACTTTGATAATCAGGCCGACTGAGGACTACCTGTAAGCAGATAACCCTAAATGTAATGACTGCAACAGTGAAACACGAAGAACATGTATACAGTAGAACTAAACTGACCAACCTACATCAGACCACAGGGGGTGGGTCCTAACAACAGAAGGTTTGGAATGTCAAGAAAAGGGATTCTTCTAAAGAAAGACATCTACCCCACCTCAACCCCCCCCCTCCACAAAATACCACCCTTTAACCCATGAAACTGTTGGGTGAAAAGCATGGAGGTGATGCTCCTCTGTAAAAGCAGTCAAAATTGAATTAATGCAGAGCACCACCCACAGTGAATCAATCCTAAAATGAACTCCATCAGATGACCCTTATTCCAAGCACAGTATGGTTAATCTGAGCAATCCACAATTTCATTCAACAAAACGAAAACTGCCATGTAAGCCAGGCCTTGGACCACCCCATTTTCTAACAGGTCATGGACCAACATATGCTTCCCTCATCCTAAGCTGAGCAGAGAGGTTTCCCTGACTAGGTAAGAGAAAACAGCCTGAAATATGCCACTGGGATCCCCTATTCACACTACTAAAAGCTGTAGATTTCTTAAACAACAATATGGTAGTGGGAAGAAATAAAGTACAACATGTCAAGAGCTCTACGGAATTCACTGAGAACAACCTGAGCTAAGAGGCCACAACACAGTGCCAGCTGAAGCAACCCCCCCCCTTTAATGCCTACCCAAAGTGAAAGTCCCCAACTCCCCGGAAAAAGCAAATGTCCCAGGTCTCCCTTAATCAAGTATAATGCTTTCACAAGTCTGGGCTTCTAAAAGTAAAGTACAGCCAGTTTAGTTTAAAAAAAGGCATGTGACTCCACAATGAATGCCTCCGGCTGAGAAGCTCAATCTCATTTCAAACAGGCCCCCAAGTGAGTTCTTCCATGGAACTCTGGGGCATTCTAATGGATATCCTCCACCCCTGAGAATCCAATGCAGGGAAGCTGTAGTCAGCATATTGAGGACAGGATGAAAACTTTTGCAACTCCCATTAAGACTTCATCATCATAAGACACTCTAAGCTTGAAGCTGGGGATGCTAGACCTCCTTCCTGTTCCCTCCCTAATGCTTCTGAGTAACCCACCCACAAACTATCAAATTTACTTACTCTAGGTTCTGACCCTACCACTGTCTTGTTAACTTCATGGGATGGCATCCCTCCTTATGTTTAACTTCACATTTGTTGATCTCTTTTGTGTACCTTGTTGTATAATATACATAACCCCCTTCTCTACCATTCCTGACAAGCCTACACCAAGATCCTGCCATACCCTCCCAACTTCTGCCACTATCATATATTTCCATGATTCCAGCAATGTTCATATTCCCCTCAGCATTAACATTTACAGCACCCCATCTTCCCATACAGACTTCATGCACTGAATAGTAGTACTAAATTACACTCCAACTCATTTTGGTTTCCATTTTACAGTGTCATTCATTCTTTGTCCCTCCTTCCTCTACAACTGTGACATGTCCCTCCCAGATTCCTCCTTGTTTAAAAGTGTAATGGCAGAGCCGTACCTTTTCAATTAATCCTGAACCACATCAATCTCTTATGGCATAATACAAGTCTTCAGCAGACAGCTGGTTTCTTTGTCAGGTCTCTTTCCATCATTCTACCAGTCCTAAGATGCTTTCCCTTTTACACTGTCATAGACAATCATTTTACACTTTAGTCCTCTACACTCCTCAAAGTGCTGACTGTTGGCATAGGTAACAATTCTTAGGATGCTAGCTCCAACCACCTGTACTGCCAACTTCTCTGCCAACTTCCTGGCTTTGCCTGCTACCAACTTTAATGCCTTCTCTGACAGGTCACTGATGTCCACATGTGAAACAGCATGAAACCACCTCTGTCACAGCATCTCATTCTTTGCCAAGTCTACACCCAAAGAACAACTTCACTATAATTTGGTCCCACTGCATTCCTTTATCTAGGCTCTTAACCACAGTGGTGATTAACTCTCCACTCGCCACTCTCTCCTTTTCTCCCCCAACATTGGTTCTCATCTTTAACTTCCTGTAGATGCACTTATTCACTCTAGCTGCAACCTTTCCCCTTCCAATCACACTGTTGGTTATTTCATTCCATGTGATGCACAAGATCCCCTTTCTTGACAACTGTTCACTCTTCTGAAAATTTCCCTGTGACTGCCCTTTTCACCCTCTTTCCGTCCCATTTGGCTGTCTCAATCCCTCCCCACTTTGGGTTCCACTGTATTGGTTCCTGCATAGCCACCTCTACAGTTGTCCCCTCTTCACAATGATAAAATGATGTATGCAGCTGTCCCCTCTTACCTTGGATTTCTTCTCCTTGTCCTCATTCATGGCTGTATCTCCCACTTCCTCAATTTTACTGTGTACCAGTTCTGCTCATATCCTTTGTCCCAACACCATCATGCCTTGTAGCCATCTGCAACCACCCCTCCAGTCTCAACTCTAACATTTCTTGCCTTGTTAGACAGGCTACCACCTTCTCTAGTTCTTATATTATGACCCGAAACACCAACACCACCCTGAACACAACATAACTTGTTACATAAACATGCTCACCTACCTATTGGGCACACACTTTATCCCAGCCCTTGCCAAAACTGTCCTATTCTTTTCAAGCTGTCCCACTTTTCAGTCGCTTCACTTTTTCCCCCTTGTTTGCAGTTATATTCTATTTCTGCGTATATACTTTCAGTAGTCAAGCTACACCATTCTTACCCTGAATGTACCTCAGCATAACCTAAGCAAATTCTGGTCAAGTAGCGAATCAAGCAGTAATTAAGAGAAAGGCAAACCGTTATGTCTTACTTATCTTATCAAAAGACAATGCAAGTATGTTCCAGTAGCTCATGTCTGAAGTAAATTCAAAGGCCTTTAAGAAGCAACTCGCTCAAACCTAAATCTGTTCAGATATCAGAGAAACATTTTTTTCATCCTTATGCTTCTCACCACAAGCTTACAAATGATACAACAAAAGAATGGCAACAGCTTTAGTAAAAACACAACAGTTTTACTAAATGTAAGAGGAGGGCCAATACCCAAGGTTCCTGTTCTAATGAAGTGCAATAAGGCTATTCATTAGACACCTCAAATGTCAAAATGCAAGCTAAAAAGAATGACAGGCTTAGTGCACTTAAACAAGACTTCAATAATGTACTTCAGTTTTACTGTGCATACTAACTACTTACCAGAAAACTGTAGCCCTTCATGTTTAAAAATTGTAGTATTCCAGGCTGCTGGATACAGATTTAAAAATTAAGCATCTTAGGACAACATTCACAGAATGAAGATGCCTCCCATGCTTCAGTAATAATATTCAGAAAGACCGGCTCTAAAAAAAAAAAGACTGACCAAGCAGACAGGAGAAAATGCATTCCAGCTACACAAGGCATCCATATAATTCTCACTAGAACTATATCCAAAGGAGCTTGATAACTCCAATGCTTTGTCTGCCTCAGAATCAAGGGCTTCTTCCATTAATTGTTCCCAAGAAGCGGATTTGCACTGAGCTCCAAGCCTACTACCTCTAAGATGAAATGTGTCACGCTTCATGTGATCCACATGCATGTGTCAAGCACAGTGAATGGAGGAACCTGCACTAGGCCAGGAGCTGGCATCCAAAAGATGTTCCTATCCTACAGGCAAAAACCTGCACCTGTGACTACAAGTCCTATAAGGAGTTGAACAAAGTGTGTGACATCTTAGGGCAAGGTCGTTGATTCTAAAGTTGGTTCTCCTAAATTCTCCTCCCCAACCACAGCTAACCTGCTACTGTTTAACTGGGCTGTGAAAAATACTCTGGTAAGTAAAAGATGCCTGGCTCAGTTCTCAATGACTTGCAGCCTGATAACTCAAGAGATTGTGCCCAGTGATCTGGGCAGACAGAAATAGGAACAAGAAAATATTAATGAAGAAAAGGTAGCAAAATCACCCAAGATGTATACTGATGGGGGCATCACCCCAAGATGTATACTCATGGGGGCTGGTAAAGGGTGCCCCTCTTAAAGGCCTTAAGTCTTTTATAAAAATCTACGATAAGGATGGTATCAGAAACTGGTTAGGATAATTTCAACCCTGAAAAATACAGGACACAGAAAAAGTGGACTTACTTCTGTGAGGGAAAAAGCCAAAAAAGAATTCCGAAGAGAATCTTGGGGTTAAATCCAGACTACCAAATAGTCGCACAAAGAACTGCCTTTTACTACTCTTCTTGAATTTGAAGACAATGGTCAAAGAAAATTGAGAGCATATTGAACACAGGACAATCTCACTGGCAAGAACTCAGATAAGAACTGTTAGAGTAGCAGCAAAGGAACAACAGATGTGGGGATAAGGTTGCTTGCGTAGGTAATGCATAATATCATAGCGCACATCAGTACAGATGAGCAGGTGTTACTGAACAAAGGAACTTCAGGAAAAATTATGCAAAATTCTGATGGATGGGAATAAACTCAACTTGTAGGACCCATGTTAAATCTGCAGGCCTTGTTAAAAAAATCAACTTCACTGAAGTCATTATGTCTGCAAAGAAAACTATGGGTGAAAAATACAAGTTTAAATAAAAACAAAATAATAAGTGGAGATGAACAAAAAAAAATTTTGAATAATAATCCTTAAAGAGACTGCCACTTAAATTGTCAGAACTGTCACTTCACTGCTCAAATGAAATGTATTTTTTCATCTATAATAAAGATACTTAATTGTTTCCTGATTTTGCTAAACATCCTGATTACATACAAACTTATTCCTTTGGCAGTCAAAGAACAAAAATGTACAGTTGTGTACACTTACCATAAATGTACACGTCCGAGTGTATTCACTGTTGCAGTCATCACATTTGGGTTATCTGCTTGCAGGTAGCCCTCAGTCGGCCTGATTATCAAAATCTGGGTTCCTGCGTTGGTTGCTGTCCCATCTTCCATGACGTCAGGTAGTCAGGGGTATAAAGCATGCAGCCGATACCATTATATCAGTTTTTCTTGCCCCAGATGTCAGGTGCCCCATAATGGGAAGCAATTATATACAAGGTTACACCTCCAACAAAAGCAAATACACCAGAAAGCTTTAAGCATAATAAGCAAGAATAGAGGTATATAGTCAATAGAAGTCAGGGGGCTGGAGGGAGGGTAACCAGGACTGCAACAGTGAATACACTCGAACATCTATATTTATGGTAAGTGTACACAACTGTACTATGTTCTTCATATTTCACTGTTGCAGTCATCACATTTGGGTAGACTCCCAAAGCTAAGGATGGTTGGAGGCAATTAGCATTAAGACCAGCTATAAGGCCCTGCAAAACTGCAGTGGCAAAGCCAGCTCTGGATTTAAGAGAAAATTGGCAAGTGGTAATGCTTGGTGAAGGTATGTACTGAACTCCAGGTAGCAACTTCTAGGATGTCCCTGGTAGGGACACCTCTGAGAAAGGCTGTAGAGGTAGATGCAGCCCTGGTGGAATGAGGTCTTATCCCCTGTGGGGTAGGTTTCCCATGGTGCTTATAGCAGAAATGAATGCAATGGCCTATCCACTTAGAAATGGTTTGCTTTGAGATGGCCTTCCCCTCTGCCCCTGCAGCAAATGCAACCAGCAGCTGTTCAGATTTCCTGAGAGGCTTAATTATGTTCAAATAAAATCTAAGTTGTCTGTGCACATCCAAGGAGTGCAGTATTCATTCCCCTTTGTTCTGTGGATTAGAAAAGAAGGTTGGCAAATGAATGCACTGATTAAGGGTCACACTGAATACCACACTGGGCATAAAGAAAGGGTTGATCCTGAGGGACACCCTGTCCGCATGAAAGATTTTGAAAGGCTCCACTGCCATGAGCCTGCAATTCAGACACCCTTCTTGCTGAAGAGATGGCTAGAAGAAAGGCTGTTTTCCAAGAAAGGAATTTCAACTTTACATTTGCAGCTGGCTCAAAGGGAGGTAGAGTGAGCTTTTCCAATACAACGTTAAGGTCCCAGGCTGAAGTAGGGGCTCTCCTGGGTGGTCTTAGGTTTTTGGCCCCTCTGATGAATTGCTTCAGCAGTGGATGAGAGAAGAGGGGTGGATTCTGTATTATAATGAGCTGAAATGGCCGATGAATGAATTTTGATGGAAGAAAAGGAAAGGCCCTTGTGAAGCATCTCAGTTAAGTATTGAAGAATATGAGGTAAATTGGGCCCTGTAGTGTCCATCCCCTGAGCTGGCTCCAGGAACAGAATATTTTCCATTTTTCAGCATAGGATTTTCTAGTACTAGGAATCCTTGCCTCCAGAATGACATCCATCACTTCCTTACTGAGGGATGGTAATGGAGAGATCAGGTAATAGGCCAGGCTGCAAGGTTCAGGGTTTGAAGCTGTGGGAGTAGAATCTGGCCCTCCTACTGAGACAGCAGGGCAGGGGTCTGAGGCAGATGCCATAGTTCCAGCATTGACACAATGCACAAGAGGGGGTGCCAGTGTTGGCATGGCTAGTCTGGTGCAATCAGTATTGTCCTTGGTTTGTCCTGTTTGATCTTTAGTAGCACTATGGAGAGGAAAGGCAGATGGGAAAGGCATAAAATGATAGGTTTTTCCAGGTGAAGGATAGGGCATCCACTTTCCAAGCTTCTCTGTGGGGAGTCCTTTTGCAGAATTTGTCCAATTGGTAGTTCTGAGGGGAGGCAAACAGGTCTATTTCTGGGCTCCCCCATTTGTTTCTCAACATGTTGAATATCTTTGGTTCCAGTTTCCACTCGTGTAGGTCCATGAGATTTCTGCTTAGGTCATCTGCTAGTGTATTTAGCTTGCCTGGCAGAAACTGATCTTGTAGTTGCACTTGGTAGTTCAAGGCCATGTTCCACAGAGCCATGGCTATTCTGCAGAGAGGGTATGAGTGGGCTCCCCCCTACTTGTTTATGTACCACATAACCGTGGTGTTGTCTGTCTTTAGCAATAATTGTCCTTGAAGAATGTGGTTCTTGAAGGCTCTCAGAGCATTTCTTTTTGGTTGATATGCAGGTGCATTTGACTCTGGTTCCACACTGCCCTGCCAAGTGAGCCCCCCATGCATAGTCTGAAGCATCTACTGTTAGGGTTTGGGCGGCAGGGGGTAGAGTGAATGGCAGTCCCTTGTTTTGGTGGCAGGCCTCTGCCCACCAAAGGAACTCTATCTTTAGACAAGGTATGATAGGGATCATTGATTCTAGGTCCCGAGAATGTTGACACCATAGGCTTTTTAGATACCAATGCAATTTCCTCATATGCAGTCTTTCATATGGAATTAGTAGAATGCAAGAGGCCATGAACCCCAGGGCTTGCAGTATTTTCCTTGCAGATAGCTGGATCTTTGTGGCCAGTAGTTTGAAGTAGGCTGTCAAATTAATTTGTTTCTCTGGAGTGAGGTAGGCCATCTGGGAAGTTGTATTCAAGCTTGCTCCCAGGAATACAATTTGCTGGCAGGGTACTAGTTGTGATTTCTTTTCGTTTATAGTGCATCTCAGAGAAGTTAGTAATTTCCTCACAAATGCCAGATGATTTAATAGTATGTCCTGGCTTTCTGCCTGAATTAGACAATCATCCACATATGGGTATATCAGAATATTTCTTTGCCTGCAAAATGCAATGTCTGGAGCTAGGCACTTTGTGAATACCCTGGGCGCAGTAGATAAGCCAAAGGGCAGTGCAGAGAACTAATAGTGCATGTAGCCCGCTCTGAAGTGTAGGTATCTTCTGCAAGATTCCCGTATTGGGATGTGCAGGTAGGCTTCCTTTAAATCCAGTGTTGCCAACCAAGCATGTCTGCCTAGCATGGGAAGCAGCTGATGCAGAGTTAGCATTTTGAATTTTGGGATTTCCAAAAAGGTCCAAAAATAGTTGAAAAAGGTAACACACCAAAGCAGATAATCCTATAAAACAAACTTTTAATCCAATTGATTATAAAGGCTTTATAATCAAGTGGATTAAAAGTTCGTTTTATAGGATTATCTGCTTTGGTGTTGCCTTTTTCAACTATTTTTGGATTTTTCTATGTTCATTCTGAAAGGCACTTTACCCAGGACTGACTGAGTGTTTTTCGGTTTATTTCCAAAAAGGTGTTGAGGATAGACATGTCCAGGATAGGACGCTAGGAATACTCTTTTCTGGGTACCAGGAAAAGTCTTGAGTAGAAGCCTTGCACCCCTTCTTCTTCTGGGACAGACTGAATAGCCCTGATGTTTAGAAGAGAGATAACTTAATTTTGAGCCTCTGCCCACTGATTTGAGGGTAGGTCTGGCCAACCGTTTGGGGTTGGTAAGGAGTGGAAGTGGAATCTGTATCCTTGGGAAACTATATTTAAAACCCATTTGTCTTGGGTAACGAGTTCCCAGTTTTTTGCATGCAGGGCGATCTTTCCCCCTAAAGGAACAGTCAGTTGAGCAGGGCTTGGAAAGTTTAAAACTAAGTCATTGTGACAGTTTACCATACGGGATGTCTTACTACTCCCAGCTTTGGAAGTGGGAGCCCCCCCACTGCTTAGGCCTGTGACTACCTTGGGACTGAAGCCTGGGTGTTCTGCTGGTTCTGGGTTTGGACTGAGAAGGCCTTGAAGAGGCAGGAAAGGACCAATTCTTAGAAGGCCACTGCCTACTAAATCTGGGAGGCTGAACTTGCAGGAAATCTTTAACAGTTTGCATAGATTTAGCTTTTTCCTCCATCTTTTTAAGTACTACTTCTGCTTTGTTGCCAAACAGGCAGTCTTGGTTTAAGGGAGCATCCACTAATTTAGCTTTACCATGATCTGGCAGAGATTGCTCCTTAAGCCAAGCATGCCGTCTAAGTAAAGACCCAGTGACAGCAGCTCTGCAAGATGCCTCTAATGAATCAAAACCACATTGCAAAGTATGCTTTCCAACCTGCTCAGCAGAATGCATTAAATCCTGTAATTCCTTATTTTCAGCACATTCAGGAAACATCATCATTTTCTGTTTAAGCAGTCCAATAATATGCTGCTGATACTTTAACATATGAAACTACCAGTTTAAGGCCCTAATGGCCAAAGTACCAGAAGTGTATACCTTCTTACCCCATCTATCCAGCTCCCTGGAATCTCTATCAGAGGGGGTAGGGTTTTTGGCAGTAGTAGCCTTAATGCCTTTGGGTCCCTGTGAAATGGTCTCAGGATCCGCAGTAGGATTCTTAAAGAGGAACTTGTGAGAGTCAGGTACCCTGTAATACCTGTTAGGTTTTCTGGGAGCCGGAGGTAGAGAGTCAGGAGCCAGACTAGATTCCGAAAAGACATCATCTACAATGTCCAGTACAAGAGGGATAGCTAAAGGCCTGTGTTGAGGTAGGAGTAAGAATTCCCTAAGCCTCTTTTTGGAGTCAGAGTAATCCTGCCTTTTCTAGCGGAAATACTCCCTAAGAGTATGCAAGGTTTCACCAAAAGAGAAATCCTCTGGAGGGGAAGCAGATGGAATGGAGTCCTCTGTATCAGAATCCTCATAGGTAGATAAGGGCAACTCCTGGTCATCAGAGAAAACAGAAATTTCAGAATCCTGATCAGAAGAATCAGAAGGAAAATCAGTCCTAGGTCTCTTAGAGGGAGAAGGGTGGCTTCTCCTGATTAGAGTAATAAGGTCTTCAGCCATTCTTATTTGTTTTTAGGCATAGGGGCCTGACCATGCGGTCTGGGTGTCGGTTTTCTAGGCATGGATCGAGTTTTAGGCCTTGAAGAAGAAGACGGCGTCTGTTTAATATGCAAGTCAGTAGGCCTGAATACACCCTCAGAAGCCGGTGCCTGCAGAGCGGCTTCGGACCCATCCAATGAAGAGACATCCGCAGGTTCCACAGTTGAAGAAGCATCTCACGGCATACTGGCTTCCAAATGGGTCTCAGTAGAGGCCTGCGAATCTGAAGTAGCAGGTATTAGGGGCTGCAAAAGCACCTCACTGAGTACCAGTGAACTGGCGACTAGCTTAGGAGAAGAATCAACAGCAGCTTTGGACCTATGCGGTCTGTCTCTGTCTTTATCTTTGCGTTTTTTCTGAATGCCAGTAGTCGGGTGGCTTACCAAAGCCATTTTTGGATAACTGAACAGAGTACCAAAATACTTAGATGCGAAAATGAACCAACGACGAATAGTTTGTGGTTTGAATAAGGCACAAAACCAACAGTGAGGTACGTAGTGGTCTGGGCCTAGGCAAGGAATGCAGTACGAATGAAAATCATTATGAGGTATTTGCTTTCCACAAGAAATACAACTGTTAGCTTTTACTGACATCGGTTTAGAGCAAGAAAAAGGATCCCCAACGAGGTACTTAGCTTAGTTGACGACTTCGTATCTGAAACTCGACAACGAAAATTTCAGGAGTCGGCCGACCGGCACTTAAACTGCTTCTGCTTCGGGCACCACACGGCAAGAAAGACTGATGTAATGGCGTCGGCTGCATGCTTTATACCCCCTGACTACCTGACATCATGGAAGATGAGACAGCAACCGACGCATGACCCAAGACTTTGATAATCAGGCCGATTGAGGGCCACCTGCAAGCAGATAACCCAAATGTGATGACTGCAACAGTGAAACACGAAGAACATCTGTACACTTTAAAATGCTGTGCTCCACAGTAACAGATACCTTTGTGGCTTGATGCTGGCGTCCACAGACTTGACAGAATTTACAGCGACGGCAACACCAATTTTCCAACTGGTCCTCCAAGGGACGATCACACTCATCCAAACAGAACATATGAAAAGGCTCACAGCAGACCCGACAATACACAAACTGTAGACAGAAAAATACATAAAGATGATTAATGATAAAAGTCCACTTTTAAAATACAATTAAATTATCTGCATACTAGTCAAGACACCCTGGTGTTTGCACTGTGTCAGAGACTATAACAGGAGAATACAGGGTAAAAACCCACTAAAATTGATGTTATAACTGCACAGTCTGAAAAATGCAATGACACATTTCAGGTGGGTTGCCCTTGGTTACAAATTTCTGGTTTGAAAATGATGAATAAAATATGTCACTACTTAGAAACATCAATGTTTGAAGGCATTGAATGCCCAGGAGCTGTAAAGAAAGTGCTGCAGGCTACAAAAAAGAAGTTATGTACTTACCATAATGTTCCATGTGAGTTGTTCATCTCGCCTTCACTCTTACAGATGGGTTCGGAGCCGATCCTCAGCTCAGAGTCGGCCTACTACAAAGCTGGAGGTCTTCAGATAGCTCAAGGCCAAGTCCCTATCCCATGATGCATCTAGAGTTACCTCAGATCTCGTTTGCTGCATATAATAATACCATATGTCATTCTATCACTACATAAGAGAAAGCTATAGAAGGGTTGAGCAACCAGGAAAAATCTAGCATCTCAGACTTTGAAAAACCCTAGAGGGGATAGGAGGGTGGGAAGTAAAAATGAAGGTGAGATGAACAACTCACATGGAACATTATGGTAAGTACATAACTTCTTTATGTGAAGTTGCTCTATCTGGCCATTCATTCTTACAGATGGGTAGCGCCCCAAGCACCATCTAGGGTGGCTTACGGGAGTATGTTTTTCAGGATAGTAGAACCAAAGGAGGCCCTGTCAACTTTGTAATGAGTGATAAAGCTATGAGGTCTTGACCATGTGGCTGCTGCACAAATGTTATCTATAGGAAGTCTGGCAGAAAAGGCAGAGGATGTAGACACTGCTCTAGCAGAGTGAGCCTTAATTTTATGTTGTAAGGGCATACTAGCAGCTGAATAAGCAAATGTGATACAATCAGATAACCACTTAGAGTTGTTTTGGCCACTGGCATACCTTTCCTGGAATCTGAAAAAGAAACAAAAAACTGTTCAGATTTCCTAAAATCTTTTGTTCTAGCCAAGTAAAATCAGAGCTGTCTATGAACTTCAAGTTTATGTAGCATATATTCTAAATTGTTGGAGTGACTGGGAAAGAATACTGGCAAATCAATAATTTGATTAAGATTAGCTTCAGTACAAACTTTAGGCAAAAAGGAGAGGTTAGTTCGAAGTGAGACTCTTGTCAGCATGGAAAATCAAATAAAGAGGCTTAATGGACAAGGCTTCAAGCTCTGACACTCTGCGGGCAGAAGTGATAGCTACTAAAAAGATAGTCTTCCAAGACAAAAATTTGAGGTTACATGAAGAAGCTGGTTCGAATGCAGGGAGAATGATGTGAGAAAGCATAAAATTTAGATTCCATGGGGTATAGGGAAATTTCACAGGTATGGATCAATGTTGTTTTGAGAGGCCTATATAGAAATTTTTTTTCCATTTGCTAAGGTACAGCTTCCTCGTAGAGGATTTATGAGAGGATATGAGAATTTGCTTAGTCTCATTAGAAAGGTTATGGAACCTGGCTATGATGGGAATTGGAGCAGCCAAACTGTCAGCTTCAGGAACTGAAGAGAGGGATGAAGTTCTCCCGAGTGTGTCAGAAGACCTGAAACTGGATCCAGAATTCATGGGTCCTCCAAAAGATAAAGTCGAAGGAAGGGGAACCAAATCTGACGAGGCCAATGAGGGGCTATTAAGAATGATGGTCCTTCCCAGGGTTTTTGCTTTCTGTAGTACCTTGGGTATCAATGGAATTGGTGGGAATGTACAGAGGAGACCCGGAAGCCAATCATGTAAGAGTGCGTCCCTTGGGGCTTCTCCTGGAGGGGGAAATAGGGCAAAGTAACTTCTGCATTTCATATTCATGTGGCTGGCGAAAAGGTCGCAGCAAGGCTGGCCCCACCTGCGGAATATCCTGTCCGCTATTTCTTTCTTGAGAGACCATTCGTGAGGCAATAAAATTGCTCTGTTCAGCTTGTCTGCTATCACGTTGGATTTCCCAGGGATGTGCATTGCTAACAAAGCGCTGGGTGGATATAGCCCACTGCCATACTCTTAGGGCCTCGCGACAAAGTGGGTAGGACCTGGTTCCTCCTTGTTTGTTCAAGTACCAGATCACTGACATGTCCGTCTGAATAGCAATTTGAACCAGAGGAAGACCGTCCTGGAAGTACTGCAATGCTAAAAGTACTGCTCTCATCGCTAGGACATTGATATGCAGATGTGTCTCTTGATCAGTCCATGTGCCTCAGGCTTTTCTTCCCTGAAAATGCCCCCCACCCTATCAGGGAAGTGTCAATGGTCACTGTGCCTGCTGGTGGGGGTAGAACAAAAGGACGACCTATCGTGACATAGAGAGGTCAACCACCAATGAAGATCCTTTTTGCATGTGTTCATGATCATTATAAGATGAGACATTGGGAGCTCTTAGTAAGACCATTGAATGAACAACCACCACTGCAGAACCCACATGTGCATGCAACCCAGAGGGATGGCTAAAATTGCAGCTGCCATCATGTCTAACAATTTTAGTACTTCTGATGCTGGAGCCTTGTTTTTGGAAATCATATTGCGGACCTGCTGACGGAGTAGTAAGACTCTTTCTGCTAGAAGTCTGAGCGTGGTGGTGGTGGTATCCAATTCTGCTCCGATAAAAACGGTATGTTGCGATGGTGACAAGGCAGATTTTCCTGAGTTTATTGTAATGCACAGCTGACTGCAGAGTGAAAGAGTGGTGTCCCTGGCTTGAATTAATTGATGCCTGGTGGTGGCGGTGAGGAGCCAATAGTCTAGGTACGGAAACACCTGGAATCCTAAATGTCTCAGGTGAGCCATGACCACTGCCATGCATTTGGTGAACGCTCCGGGGGCTGTAGTGAGACCAAAGGGCAGGACTCGAAACTGGTAATGACTGGCTCCAAGCCGGAAGTGCAGATGATCCCTGGATGGTCTGGCCATTTTCATGTGGTAGTACGCATCCTGGAGATCTATTGAGCACATCCAATTGTCTTTCCCTAAAGAGAGAAGTATCGACTGAAGCGTGACCATCTGAAACTTCTCTTTCTTGACAGATCTGTTTAGTCTGCTGAGGTCCAATATAGGTCTCCAGTTCCCTGTCTTTTTTGGAACTAAAAAGAATCTTGAGTAAGTTCCGGACCCTATCTGGTCTGCTGGGACTGGTTGGATGACTCTTTTTGTTAGCAACGATCGGAACTCTGTTGTTGCCTGTTCCCTTAGGGAAACTGCACAAAAAAGCTACAAGAGCTTTATCTAAGTATCTAAAAGTATTATTCAGAAAGATTTATCAATATGAAATATTGTTAAGAAAATAAAGTTTTTACTGGCCCGAGCTAGCGAGAACCTCCGATCTATTGCAGCGGCAAACTAGAGCTGAGGTAACTCTTGGTGCATCATGGGATAGGGACTTGGCCTCGAGCTATCTGAAAGACCTCGAGCTTTGTAGTAGGCCGACTCGGAGCGGCTCTAAACCCATCTGTAAGAATGAAGAGAGAGATGGAACAACTTCACATGCATCATTCTCTCTGCTGCCTCAGCTAACAATATATATACATTTACAAACAAGCAATCACTGATGTAAAGGAGAAGAAGAAAAAAAAAGCTTGTGTTTTATTAAAGACATATGGTGGAAATGCAACAATGACAATGGTACTGAAACCAAATACAAAACTGCTCTGAGAATGACCTTTCCTCTTTTCAACACGGATATTTAATACCATCTTAAAAATCCATATGCCTGCAGTATGAAGGGTGGCACATATATACTTGTTGGTATGCAGTTTAACACAGATACAGCAAGGTTCAAAAACCTTCTGAGAAAAAGCTGTTCCAACACATCGCACAAGAAAACCAAACAGTTGTATAAACTACAAGAGCAGCTAAATGCATTCTGTACAAAGGATGAAACGGGAGTCAAAAATAACCCATTTAACTTATTAATTCCGGTCAATTTTTAGAACAAAAAGATTTGCTACCCTGTCTTCATGATTACTTACTGGCAATGCAACACCTGTCTATAACTAAATCTACAATGACAATGATTCACTCATGCTATATAAAAAAGCAAACTGTAGAAAATCTCATTACTTTACTATGATGGCAGAAGATTATCTGTTTGGTCTACTATAGTCAGTCCACTATCTGATCCTATTTCAATCCAATCCATCTGATTTGACTTGTGGGAAACAGCCACTCAATGGATCCGATATTTCACTACAGCTCCAAGCTTCAAGCTCCTTCAAGTAACTCCTATACTGCACCTGTCCTACTTTCTCCCTCATATCATGTTTCCTACTTTGGATGTGATCAGCACTTAATTGCAAACAAGTGCTCCTTTTATGGTTTTACTTTTTTCAGCTGAAACAAATACTTCATAGGCTCCCTTTCATTACTTAGTGTAGTCCTCTTGCACCATTTTCTTACTGTTTAAAAGAAAATCATTTTTCCTCAGTGAGAAGTGCAGTGGCCCGGTCACCTAATCTGTTGTGTAGACTCTACTTACATTTCAATATATAGAGATTTTTGTAAGAGTTTTTATCAACAGTAGTGTGGTAGTTTTGATATTTGTTTTCTTTTGGTGGTATTTCTCTTTGTTGACTAACCATCACTTGTTGTGGACTTCTTCACTGTTGTACCTTGTTTGATAACATTATTTCTGCTATGACTGCTGCCAAATTAAGCCACAGAGAAGAGCTTCAAGAAATCCAGTGACAAAATCCTACTCCAGGTTTACCCACTATCTTTGCCTGGTGTGTATTAAGCCAGATCAGCTCATGATGGACTGATCTGTGTATGTAAGGCCATTCAGGTATGTTCCCTAGATGAAAGGGAGGATAAAATGACTTTGAAAGGTTTTCATCCTCTCAAATCCACTTAAGATAAAGACAGTGACGAGAAAAAGATGGAGAAACAAAGAAAAAGTGAAGGGAGGGAGGAAAAGAAAACCGAAAAAATCAGACATTACTTTGGTACTGAAGAAACCCAGAGCACATTTCAGGCATTCACTGTTGGCACAGACCTTGATGCATTCTACATCCACAGCACTGGGGAAATTCACAAAACAGTGGTCAAGATTCCTTTCTTACCACCTTCCATCCACATCCACCTTCCTTGTCTAGCATGTCTTTCTGGAATGTAATGGGGACTTGGGTTAGGACTGAATGATGAGGGCATTTTTGAGGGCTCAGTTTGATATAGTTATCATCCATCTCCCTCTGTATCTCAGGCAGACTGGCTTGGTCCAAAGTCTCCTAACATAGCCCTTGTTAGAAAAATGTGTATTTGAATATATGAGAAATGCTAGTTTAAAAGCAAAGTAGTATATAATGCATTTTATTCTATTACTCATATAACAGAAAGGATTAATTCATGTTTTAATGTAAGTAGTTTTGAAACTGCAGTGTGGCTTGAGGCAAGCTGACCTTCGACCCTGGCAGATGCTAGCTTAGCAAGTTTTAATGTTTATGCTTTTCACAAGTGATTATCTGCTCGGTCAGGAAATTAAATGTGTGAAATAATGAAATCTTCTGCTCTTTCCTGCTGGGATGATTTGGCCTTGTATATGTGTTACTGAGATAGCATGCAGCTGGTGGGAAAGTGTAACAGTGAACAAAGATGTGTATTAAAAGACTGAATCTGCTATTGTATTCGAACTGATATGAAACCTTGAAGAAGTAACTTTACAGAAAGACATTATGTCTGACCAGGTGGATAGCAAGGCCGTATTGTTACCAGAGGAAAACTTTTTTTTAAATATACAGCATCAGCAGTTTTTATGAACAGAGGACTGTAAGCTAAAGTGATGTAGATGCCCTGTGACATACCACGTCAGTAAGGTTGGCACAGCTTGAATGTTAAACCTATATAAAATTGTGTGCTTCCTGTTTCATGTTAGACAAAATTCTGTACTTGTACGTTTTTTGCCGCCTGGTGTACACTAATAAACTTTTGAATCTGAACCTCCTGTGTATTGAATTCTTGATTTTATTTAACAGTTTGGTCCTTCTTAGCCGGAATTCCCTCGGACAGCTGCAGATCAGAGTCTACCGGTGGTCGAATACTGCGCAGGAGAAGTTACCGAAACGGTTCTTCTTGGGTGAAAAGACCTCCGACTGAATTGTCGTTTAAAGAGGCTGGCCACTTTCTGATCTGTGGCCGAAGAGCGGATATTGGACGATTCAATACCGGAGGCTCAGGCAGGAAGAATTTGCCTTTTTTCTGTTTTAGATCAGGGACTAGGTTACAGTATATTGTTGTCAAGATTTGTTATGCAGATCAGGGACAAAAGGAAGTACTGTATATTTGGTCATAGATCAGGGTAACAGAATAAGGTAGGCAGTTATTCTAGATAAACTGTGAAAAGGAACTGAGAACTTGATATCACGTGATAAAAAAAAAAGGGTTACGTAACATTTTCTTTGCCATGGGAAATCAGTGCACTAAAACATCGCGAGATCCGCCCCTAACCGAAGACGCAAAATATATGCAATTACGTTCCGATAACGTTAGGTATTATACGAAATGGGTTAACAAATATGAATTTGATGGTAAACTAGATAAAACGTCACTAGTTAAACTCCTTAAGCAGCTTAAATCTGATGCGGGAGGTCAGGCAAAAAAGCAACGCCAATTAGGCATTCCCTCAGGCACACAGGTGGATTGAGGAAGCAAATCGTAGAGAACAGAAGCTGAAAAATTCAAAAACATTATTTTTAGATAAAGAAGATAATAACTTGGTAATAGCAACAGCTCCTCCTCCTCCTCCCTTGCCCCCTCCCTTACCCTTTTCAGGATATGAAGCGAGTGGACAGGCTGGTCCGCCTCCGCGTTATCTTGTTTCAGCAAGACCACAACCATTTGTTAGAGATCCTATTGAAACTAGGTCCCGAACACATAAAATACATAGGGACGGAGAATCATATCAAATAGAGAGAAACCTACAGGATGAAAGTGAGGAAGAAATATGCCCACTTATAAAAGTTCCAAATCCTCAGGCAGGACAGGAAGGGCAAAACCCAACACTCTTAGTATATAGGCCATGGACACCGGAGGATATCCAGAAAGCTACCAAGGGAATCCCCCATCCGAAAGTTAATTTTACGAAGTTTTTGGAAGATTTACAAGGCATGAGGTTGAGTTACCACTTGAATGGGGAAGAAGGAGAAAAAGTAGTAAGACAAATTATAGGTCCAGATTGGCACATGATTTGTGGCACCTGGAATCCTCGTAATGCAGAGCTTAAATCACTCCCACATAGTGACGCAGAGTTAGGCAACAGAGTGAAAGGTCTTACAGACCGAATCTCTGAGAAATGGAAACCTAGAGCAGACTGGACTTGCATTAATCAATGCATACAACAGGAAAATGAGGCAATAGATGGGTATTATGCTAGATTATTAGAATGTTTTAATAATCATAGCGGTATGTCGGTTCCTGAGAACCAAACAAATGATTCCCCGTATGAACAACAATTGAAAAATGCATTTTTGAAAGGTTGCATTCCACCTATTAGTAGCTTCATTACGAAGCATATGATAGACCATCGAACAGGGAGGCTACAAGCCTTACTTGAATACGCTAGACATGTTGAAAGACATTTTAATAGTAAAAAGAAAAAGAAGGCGCAAGTCTTCACTGCTGAAGATGGAGCTGAAGTGTTTGTATTACAGTCAGGTAAAAAGGGCAAGAAGAATGCCCAGGGAAACAAACAGTCTGACAAACGATCAGAAGATTTTGAAGAGAGGAAAAAGAGAGGTGAATGCTTCAAGTGCGGGAAAAAGGGACATCTAGCAAGGGATTGTAAGCAAAACAAAAAGGTAATTTCAGAAGATAAGGGAGATGAGGACTGACTATATGATAGTGAAGATACATCATGTGAAAGTCAGAAATCATCAGGAAAAGTTAATAAACAGAAAACAAATGTAAATGTGATAGAAGGAGTAGAGGAAGTGCAAGTAGATATGGAGGATGAAGAAAGTGAAATTTTGGACTTAGCATTATTGAGCTTAGAGCTCTACTTAGCAGATACGAAACCGGAAGTTACACTTCTGGTGGAGGAAAAGGAAGTCAAATTCCTGTGTGACTCAGGAGCATCACGGACTTTGATACACCCCTCCAAGTTACCATAACATTCCGAATCACCTGATTATATACTAGTAAAAGCAGCAAATGGACAGCTATACAGGGAACCACTTTCCCATGATATAGCAATAACTGACCCTGTTTCAGGAATGACCCAGAGAAGTAAAATTGTTGTTTCTGCAAAGTGTCCAGTAAACCTATTGGGCAGGGACCTTATGCAGATATTTGGCATAGCAGCAGTTCCAACTGTACAAGGTATGGAGGCACAGAGACAAATGGATACCTTTGTAGTGCGGTCGGAGGGTGAAACTTTTTACTGGTACAGCCAGGACCTAGTCACGACTGGTCCAGGGGCAGTAACAGAGGAACTGATGAACGTAGCCATCAGTAAAGCCCCCTCCCTCGACACTGATCGACAGCATTTGTTACACTGTACTCTATACTACTGTACTACACCAGGACCTGATAGAGAGTATGAGCAAGAATTGTTCAGAAATCGTGCAACTAGACTAGTACTGCGTACTTTGTACTGGGATACTGAGGGGAACAGTGTAGTTAGCGGTTCATTACCTCAAGAATTCCTTGCATTATATAGATCAAATCGATTACCACATGTCAGCTTGACAAAGAACAAAAGTGTAAAATGGGCAGACTTAGGAGAAAAAGTAACAAGATGGGAGAAACAGACTGATTTAGAACTATCAGAACAAGGGATACAAAAACAAAAACTGAATTGGTTGACACAGACACATCCAGCTGTACACTTGCAATCTAGTGAGGACAGCTGATTAGCATTTTTATTAGAAGAAGAAGAAAAGGCCTTATGTGAAATTCCGACAACTCTTTGGTCAACAGACAAGTCAGATGTAGGACTTATTCGAACAGCAGGACCAGTTACAATTACCCCAAAGTCAGCTTTTAGACCACAGAAAAGACAATACCCTTTGAGAAAGGATGCAGAAATAGGAATCAAACCTATAATAGCAGCGTTACTCAAAGGAGGAGTACTGGTATAATCTCCTGATTCACTATGTAATACACCCCTATTTCCTGTTAAAAAAGCAAATGAGAATAGCGGATGGTACAAGATTTACAAGCTGTAAATAATGCAGTAATACCTACAGCACCTACGGTGCCAGATCCACATACTTTGTTAAATGATTTAAAACCACAACAGAAGTATTTCTCTGTGGTAGATATCAGCAATGCTTTCTTTTCAATACCTATACATCCTGATAGTCAATATTGGTTTGCATTTACATTTCAGGGTAAAAGGTATACATATACTCGACTACCACAGGGATATTGTGAGAGCCCAACAATATTTGCACAAGAAATAGCTAGCAACCTGGCAGGGTTTACCCCACCGGGAGGTAGTCAAATTCTACTTTATGTAGATGACATCTTGCTAGCAGCCCCCACCCAGCAACAATGCAGGGAGGATACTGTAGAATTATTGAAATTTTTAGCAACACAAGGACACAAAGTAAACAAAAGTAAGTTACAACTTTGGAAAAAACAAGTTAGATACCTAGGATATGTAATATCCAATGAAGGTAGAATACTAGACGAGGAAAGAAAAACAGCAATTTTGCAAGCACCCAAACCAGCAACCAAGAAGGAAATGATGTCTTTCTTGGGTACAACTAATTTCTGTCGGAGCTGGATACCAAATTATGCTTTGGAATCTGCTCCACTGACTGACTTGATATATAAGACGCCAATGGCAGCACAAGATATTTTACAATGGACACCTGAAGCAGAAACGGCTTTCTGCAGGTTGAAGCAGTTGATAGCTTCTTCATTAGTTTTAGGACTTTCGAATTATCACAAACGGTTCTTTCAGACCATAGACTGCAAGCAAGGATATATGACGTCAGTATTGACGCAACAACATGGGGACAAGCAACGCCCCATAGCCTACTATTCATCGCAGTTAGACCCAGTGACGCAATCTTTGCCTCACTGTGTACAAGCAGTAGTTGCATCTACAATGGCAGTACAGGCTTCAGCCTCAGTGGTGTTATTCCATCCTCTCACATTGAGAGTGCCTCATGCAGTTGCAATAATTTTACTGCAAGAAAAAGTGGCATACCTTTCTCCTGCTATACACCTTTCATGTATGACTATACTGCTGAGCCAACCTCATATGACAATTGAACGATGTACGATATTAAATCCATCAACATTACTTCCAACTCCTGCGAATGGCACACCACACAGCTGCCTGCAGGAAATTGAACAGTTAGCTTTACCTAGACAAGATCTCACAGATATGCCCTTGGATAATGCCGAGGTGACATATTACGTGGACGGCTCATGCAGAAGGGGTCCTACAGGAAAGAATCTAGATGGGTATGCAGTAGTTACAGACACTGAAATTCTAGAAGCCCAATCCTTACCACATAACTTATCTGCACAAGCAGCAGAATTGATAGCTTTGACGTGGGCATGTACTTTAGCAAAAAACAAGTGTGTAAACATATATACTGATAGTCAGTATGCTTTTTCTACAGTACATGTATTTGTGCAACAATGGAAAAATAGAGGAATGATAACATCTAGTGGAAAACCTATTAATCATGCGCAATTTATTTTGGAGTTATTAGAATAGTACAGTTTTGTACCTACCATAAATGTAGATGTTCGAGTGCTAATACAGCTGCAGTAATCACAGATGGGTTTTCTGCCGTCAGGCGGGTCCTCGGTCGGCCGAATTCCAAAGTCTAGGTCCGGCGACGGTTGTTGTCGCTTTCTTTCCTGACGTCAGTGCGACAGGGGTATATAAGACACAGCCGACACCATTTTCTTCAGTCTTTTTTGCCCCAGATTTCAGGTGCCCCCAGAAGGAAGGCAATACATAAATTATATATATAATCATGCAATGCAATATAATCAAAAAAACAGTAGTTGCAAGCAAATACACCATAGAAGGATAACCCAATCAGGTAGTATGAGGAGGTGTTAGCCACTAGGCCTTTACCAAGAGGGGAAGGAGAGAGGGAAACCTGTACTGCAGCTGTATTAGCACTCGAACATCTACATTTACGGTAGGTACAAAACTGTACTATGTTCATCGTGCATACAGCTGCAGTAATCACAGATGGGTAGAATCCCAAAGCTACTCACAGGGTGGTAGGCACTAGGTGGATTTGGGAGGAGCCAGAATGCACTGCAACATAACAGTGGCAAAGCCTGCTCTAGTTTTGGAGTATAAAGGCAGGTGGTAGTGTTTTGTGAAGGTATGCACAGAACTCCAAGTGGCTGCCTCCAAAATATCTTTGGTAGGGACTCCTCTGAGGAAGGCTGTAGAGGTAGCTGTGGCCCTTGTGGAGTGGGATCTGATGCCTGTAGGAACAGATTTGCCATGATAGGAGTAACAAAACCGTATGCAGTGGCCTATCCATTTTGAAATTGTCTGTTTGGAAATTGGCTTCCCTTGAGCTCCTACAGCATAGGACACAAAATGTTGTTCTGATTTCCTGAAAGGCTTTGTTCTGTCCAAATAGTAACGTAGCTGTCTATGGATGTCTAAGGAATGTAGCAGCCTTTCCCCTTTGTTTTGAGGATTGGGGTAAAAGGTAGGTAAGTGTATGGCCTGATTTAAAGCTACCCTGGATACTACCTTAGGCATAAATGACGGGTTGGTTCGTAGGGAAACCCTGTCCTGATGGAAGATGAGAAAGGGCTGCACAGCCATGAGGGCTTGTAGTTCCGAAACCCTACGAGCTGAGGTAATGGCCAGAAGGAAAACTGTTTTCCAGGACAAATATTGCAAATCTGTTGAGGAAGCTGGTTCAAAGGGAGGCAATGTTAATTTTTCTAGAATGTAATTAAGATCCCAGGTTGGTATTGGTTGTTTCCTTGGAGGTCTTATATTCTTAGCCCCTCTGATGAACTGTCTTAAAAGTGGGTGAGAGAATAAGGGTGGATCAGTGTTGTATTCTGCAGCAATGGCTGAGGCATGAATTTTGATGGAGGAAAATGAAAGTCCACTGTTCAACAGCTCAGCTAGATACTGTAATATCGGAGGCAAATTCAATTTTCTAGGATCCTGGCCTTTTTTCTCATTCCAAGCGCAAAACCGTTTCCATTTTGCGGAGTAAGCCTTTCTAGTAGATGGCCTTCTGGCCTCCAAAATGACATACTGCACCTCTTTGGAGAGTAGGGTCTATTGTGGTGTTAAGGAATTTTCCATGCAGCCAGATTGAGTGTTTTCAGCTGACTGTGAAGAGTTTTGTAGCTGTGCTGAGTCAGTAGAAGAGGAATTAGAGGTAGGGTCCAGGGAGGAGTATGTGTTAGGCTCCTTAGGAGTGGGTATCAGTGTTGTCTTGGCCAGTCTGGAGCAATCAGTATCATCTTCGGTCTGTCTGCTCTTGCTTTCAAGAGCACCTTGGGCAGAAGAGGCAAAGGTGGGAAAGCGTAAACTGTCCATGCTGCCCAACTGAAAGAAAGGGTGTCCACTCTCCAGGCCTTTGGATGGAAGGTCCTTGAACAGAACTTTTTCAATTGATGATTCCTGTGGGAGGCGAAGAGATCTATGTCTGGCCTTCCCCACGCTTGGATTATCTTTGTAAACACTTGAGGATGCAACTTCCATTCGTGTGGGTCTGTCATATTTCTGCTTAGATTGTCTGCCAGCGTGTTTTCCAATCCTGGCAAGTACTGTGCTTGAAGTTCGATTTGCCATTCCAGAGCCAAGTTCCAAAGTGACATGGCTAGTCTGCACAGGGGGTATGAATGTGTTCCTCCTTGTTTATGTACCACATTGCTGTGGTGTTGTCTGTTCTTATCAATAATTGCCCTGGATGCAGGAGGTCCTTGAAAGCTGTAATTGCATTTATCACTGCTAGCATTTCTTTTTGATTGATGTGAAGGTGCTTTTCCTTTTGGGACCATTTGCCCTGAATGCACCTGTCTGTCATGTGCGCCCCCCAGGCGTAGTCTAAGGCATCTGTTGTGATGACTTGATTTGCTTGAGGCTTGCAGAATGGAAGACCTGTGTTTGTTTGGCATGCTTGAGCCCACCATAGAAATTCCTTTTGCAAACATGGGATTATTGGTATTATTGTTTCCAAACTGTGGCTGTGTTGAGACCAAAGGTTTTTTAGGTACCATTGAAGTTTCCTCATATGCAACTTTGCACATGGGATTAAAAGAATGCAAGATGCCATGAAGCCCAGAGCCTGCAGGATTTTCCTTGCAGTGAGCCTGGTACAATTTGCTAGTATTTTGAAGTACTGAGTTAGTTGCCCCTGTTTTTCTGGCGTAAGATAGGCCATCTGGGTGTTTGTGTCCAAGTTGGCACCCAGGAAAGTTAATTTCTGAGTTGGTGTTAGCCTGGATTTCTCTTTGTTGACTGTGTATCCCAGAGAATTCAATAACCGTGTTACATAAGCCAGATGTTCCAGAAGTATGTGCTTGCTGTCTGCTTGGATCAGGCAGTCGTCCAAATAAGGGTAAATTTGTATCCCTTGAAGTCTGCAGTAGGCAATTACTGATGCCAGGCATTTCGTGAATACTCTGGGCGCAGTAGATAAGCCAAAGGGCAATGCAGAGAATTGATAGTGGATTGAACCTGCAAGAAATCTGAGGTATCTTCTGCAGCTTTGTCTGATTGGGACATGCAGGTATGCCTCCTTGAGGTCCAATGTTACCAGCCAAAACTCCTTGCCCAGCATGGGAAGAAGCTGCTGTAATGTGAGCATCTTGAATTTTGGTGCAGTAGAAATGTGTTTAGGATGGATAAGTCCAAAATGGGTCTCCAGTCGGTTCCTTTTCTTGGTACCAGAAATAGTCTGGAATAAAAACCTTGACCTTGTTCGTGAGTAGGTACCTCTTGAATAGCTTTCATGTCCATGAGCTTTGAAATTTGTATTTGAGCCTCTGCCCTTTGATTGTGTGGCAGGTTCGGCATGCCTCTCATTTTTGGAAGAGTGTGAAAATGAAATCTGTAGCCTCTGTTTATAACGTCCAGGATCCATTTGTCTGTTGTGATAATATGCCAATTTCTTGTAAATAATGCCAGCTTTCCTCCCAGGGGTGCTGCCAGCTGAGACTTGCTTGGCATGAAAAGGGGGAAGTCATTGGGTTTGTTTCCTGTATTGTTGTGCACTGTCTTCGCCACCTCTTGGTGCTGGAGTTTGCCATTGTCTGCTTCTATATGATCCTGAAGATTGTCCTCTGCCCCTTGTGCGCCTGTATCTACCTCTTTGGGGCTTGTCCGTGGCTGGAAAGGACCAGTTTTTTGAAGGCCAATTTCTGCTAAAACGTGGTGGTTGAACCTGTAGAAAAGCTTTGACAATTTGCATAGATTTAGCTTTTTC
This sequence comes from Protopterus annectens, assembly GCF_019279795.1. Classification (NCBI taxonomy): domain Eukaryota; kingdom Metazoa; phylum Chordata; order Ceratodontiformes; family Protopteridae; genus Protopterus; species Protopterus annectens. The sequence goes on along the minus strand of NC_056741.1, from coordinate 1,346,121,721 downwards.
TTCCATTTTCCGTAGTATCTCCTCAGCATTAGCACCAAATAGTACATCCTTTTGTAAAGGAGCATCTAGTAGTTTAGCTTTAACATGATCAGGCAAGGTTTGTTCCCTAAGCCAGGCATGTCTACGAATGACTGATCCTGTCACAGCAGCTCTACTTGAGGCCTCTAGAGCATCATAGCCACATTGTAAGGTGTGTTTACCCACTTGCTGTGCACTATGCATCATATCCTGCAACTCCTTCAAATCTGGTTGTTCAGGTTGAGACATTTTATTTCTCAATTGTGATAACAAAAACTGCTGATATTTAAGCATATGGAACTGACAATTTAAGGCCCTCATGGCTAGGGTGGCCGAGGTATATACCTTTTTTCCCCACCTTTCTAAGGATCTAGACTCTCTTTCGGAAGGTAGTGGATTCTTAGCAGTAGAGGCCTTCATTCCCTTGGGGCCTTGAGAAATGGTTTCAGGGTCAGCATTATGGCTTTTGTAAAGAAATTGGTGAGAGTTAGGAACTCTGTAGTACCTATCAGGCTTGACTGGGGCAGGAGGCAGGGAATCCGGATTAAGGCAAGCCTCCGAGTAAACATCATCAAGTATGTCCAAGACAGGAGGTATCGCCAGAGGTCTGTGCTGAGGTAACAAAAGAAATTCCCTAAGTCTTTTCTTGGAATCAGAAAAGTCTTGGCCATCCCAATGGAAGTGTTCCCTCAAGGTGTGCAAGGTTTCCCCAAAAGAAAAATCCTCTGGGGGAGATACAGAAGGAATGGACTGCTCAGCATCAGAATCTTCAAAAGGGGAGTACAAGTGTTCCTCCATCAGAATGTTCTGAAAAAATGGAGCCCTGGTCAGAAGAGGGAGAATCTTCCTCCACTCTGGGTCTCTTGTCTGGAGGGGGTTGGGAACCCCTGATAAGAGTAATTAAATCCTCAGCCATTTTTAACATTTGCTTTTTAGGCATGGGGCCTGGAGATGGGCCCTGCGCAACAGGCCTCTTGGGATGCATGGCTGATTTGGACTTAGTAAAGGCCTTTATGGAAAAGGAAGATGAGGGTCTAAAGACACCATGGGTGGAAGTGGACCTGTCCACATTAGGAGGCTCAACACTCACAGTGGCTTCGGTGGTTGTAGTCTGGGTATGGGCCGAGGTACCTGCGGTCTCGGTTACACAAGACACCGCCAAAGAAGTGTCGTCGGTAGTCAGGGGCTGCGTAGGCGTCTCGCCGAGGACCAGACCACGTGTAGCCGGTTTTGGCGTGGTGTCGGTGGAGGCCGCGGACCTCGCGTGTCGGTCTTTGTCCTTGCGTTTTTTGGACAAAACAGTAGTCTGAGTCTCCGACGACATTTTATAATCAAAGGCTTTACCAAAAAAGTGCTGGGTGAACTCCGCCCGACGCTTAATAGTGCGTTTATTGAAAGTTGCGCAAAAGCGACAGCCCGAGACGTCGTGGTCTGGGCCTAAACAAGGTATGCAGAGGGAATGGAAATCCTTATGCGGTATTTGCTACCCACAAGAAATACAATTGTTAACTTTGTCTGACATCGGTCTGAGGCAAGAAAAGTTTCCCCAACGGGGTACTTAGCTTTAAAGAAGACTTCGGTTTCCAATTTTTCGTAATTTCAGGAGCTGGCCGACCGGCACTTGCGAACTGCTTCTGCTTCGGGCACCGCGCGGCAAAAAAGACTGAAGAAAATGGCGTCGGCTGTGTCTTATATACCCCCGTCGCAGTGACGTCAGGAAAGAAAGCGACAACAACCGACACCGGACCTAGACTTTGGAATTCGGCTGACCGAGGACCCGCCTGACGGCAGAAAACCCATCTGTGATTACTGCAGCTGTATGCACGATGAACATCTATTCAGTTACCTACCAAAGTAGCTATTTGTAAATGTGTAACTCATACAAAACAACAGGATAAGATTTCGAAAGGCAACGCACGAGCTGATGCAGCTGCAAAGCAAGCAGCCTCAGACTCAGAAACTTTACTTTTGAATGAGGAATTACAACCCTCTGAGATTTTGGATTTAGACATGTTAACAACAATGCAGACACTTACTACAAAAGCAGAAAAACAAAAATGGGTAAAACGAGGTGCAATTCTTGAGAATGGACTGTACATTTCCAAGGAGAGAAAACCGATATTGCCGTCTAATTTATTTAGATATGCAGCTTTGTTGAGCCATGGACAGTGCCATGTCTCAACAGGGGGGATGATACAGTTAGTAAACAGAATATTCCAAACATACGGATTCACAAATTACACACAAAAATTTTGTGCAGTTTGTCACACTTGTAACAAGCACCATGCACAAGGGGCATTTAAAACCAAGCAAGGAAGTTTTCCTATACCACCATATCCATTCCATACTATTTGTATGGATTTCATAGAATTGAATAAGTGTGAAGGGAAAAAGTTTTGTTTAGTTATTGTAGACATGTTTTCCAAATGGGTAGAAGCTTTTCCAACCAAAAACCCGGATGCAGCAACAGTGGCGAAAGCCCTGATAAAAGAAGTAATCCCTAGATTTGGCATTCCGGAAAGGATTTATAGTGACAACGACACACATTTCGTGAACCAGACAATTCAGCAACTTGGGAGATTTTTTGGTATCTCCTTAAAGAACCATTGTGCCTACCACCCACAGTCAGCAGGACTGGTGGAAAGGTACAATGGTACCCTCAAGAATAAACTTAGGAAGTTAGTTGAGGAAACCCAAAAGAATTGGATACACTGTCTGCCTTTGGCACTGCTGAGTATGAGAACGGTTCCAAATGTAAAGGGTTTGACTCCCTTTGAAATGGTTTTTGGGAGAGCATATTATGTGCCTCAGTGGAAAGCTCTCATGCCTGCACAGCAAGAGGCTGACAGTTCATTAGCTAGTTATATGAGGAAACTGTTAACAAATAAATCTGTTTTGCAGTTTAACTCTTTTTCAGATAAGGAACAGACCAGACTGGTAGAAGCAGTCTTGGCCCCAGGGTCGTGGGTGTGGCTGAAAGACGAAAAGGAAGAATTGGGCGAGTCCAAAGTGGGAAGGACTGTACCAGGTTCTGTTGGCAATGCCTACTGCAGTCAGAGTGGCCAAGAGGATGTCCTGGGTTCATTTGACACACTGCAAACCGGTAAAGAACTTTCAACTTGATAAAAACTTTGTGACTGATACACAACCAGATCAAGATGGCCAAAAACAAAGCGAATAGAAATCTAGATCAACCCCAGAGATGTTGCATAATCATTTTGTTGAGTATACATTTATTGACTGTAATTGTGACAATTTTCCTCTTGTTGTGGTTTATCCTACACACAACCACACAAGTGAAAGTGGGAAGGCGTGACGAAACGTCTATAGACTGGCATCCAAATTTTAACACATACCTAGCCATGAAACGTGTATATGCAGAGACTATGAACATTTCAAATTGCTGGGTTTGTACAGCTATACCAACAGCATATGGAGGACTGATAATGTCCGCTGTCCCTTTGGGGATAAATGAGACTTGGGAGAATTTACTCTTCGATACAGGAACTGTGAGATCACAGGACAAAATAACTTTATTTTTACCTGTCATACAAAAACGAATTGCATGTTTTTATAAAAATGATACTCTCCAGGTGGGCTGGAGCAATTGTAATATAACCATATCTTATCGGTGTCATATTAAGAATAATAATGGCAATACTTTTTGCAATAGTAATTATGACTCATATTTGAACTCATTGAAAACAACCATGAATGACATTTGCAAGAATCCAGTTTTGTTTAAACAATTGTCAGTTATAGATCAGAAAATGTTTCATGCAGGGCTAATGCGTATTAGTACTAAAGTAGAAAACTGTTATTTTATTTGTGGGGAAAAAGGCATATAAATGGTTACCTGAGAATTGGTCCGGCAGTTGTTTTTTGGGTTATTTGGTTCCGGCAATAAGACATACTGCAGAATTACCTTTGGGTAAGATACGAAACGTGAGAGAAGCAGCCTGAAAACCCGAAGGTCCAGTTGAAAAACCTGTGACTCCAGTTGGAAAGATCGAAGCTGGCTGGAAAGATTACAATACCGTGAAAGACAAAAGCAAATTAACTCATATGGACTTGAGTGACAGTGTTATATATTGGGCAGGAATATTCCCAGCCTATGGAGCAGTCAAATCGATCTGGGAGCTGAGGAAGTTGTCGAAACTTCTCGAAGTAATGAGTAATGCAACTTTTTCTGCCCTAGAACTGGTGACTGATGAACTGAATGCAATGAGAACTGTTGTGCTACAAAATTGAAAGGCTCTTGACTTCACCCTAGCGGCGAGAGGTGGTACGTGCTTATCAAAGAAGAATGCTGTGCGTATATACCAGATAACAGGCATGAAATTAATAATCACCTAGAGGTAATTCAGCAAGTATCAGCCATGACTGAACCAGGCCCAAACCCAGTGACGGACTTTTTCCATAATCTATTTGGGGGGTGGGGTTCCATCCTAATGAATATTCTGATTGCCATTTGTGTGGGTATACTCCTAATAGGAGCATGTGTTTGCTGTGGAATTCCCTGCATGAAAAGATTAATCAAAGATTTTATTGATGTATCTGTTACTGAAACTTTGTACCAAGATATTGAGATTGAAAAATTGATCTCAGATGACATTTTTTCTGAAGTATAGATTGAATGACTCACCTAGCTGAAAATCCTAAGTGGAAGAAGTTGGGAGATGAAATGACACTATGCATACTTCAAAATAGAATAAAAAGTATTAATAGGAGGGGAAATGTTAGAAAAAGGTGTATTTGAATATATGAGAAATGCTAGTTTAAAAGCAAAGTAGTATATAATGCATTTTATTCTATTAATCATATAACAGAAAGGATTAATTCATGTTTTAATGTACGTAGTTTTGAAACTGCAGTGTGGCTTGAGGCAAGCTGACCTTCGACCCTGGCAGATGCTAGCTTAGCAAGTTTTAATGTTTATGCTTTTCACAAGTGATTATCTGCTGGGTCAAGAAATTAAATGTGTGAAATAATGAAATCTTCTGCTCTCTCCTGCTGGGATGATTTGGCCTTGTATATGTGTTACTGAGATAGCATGCAGCTGGTGGGAAAGTGTAACAGTGAACAAAAATGTGTATTAAAAGACTGAATCTGCTATTGTATTCGAACTGATATGAAACCTTGAAGAAGTAACTTTACAGAAAGACATTATGTCTGACCAGGTGGATAGCAAGGCCGTATTGTTACCAGAGGAAAACTTTTTTTTAAATATACAGCATCAGCAGTTTTTATGAATAGAGGACTGTAAGCTAAAGTGATGTAGATGCCCTGTGACATACCACATCAGTAAGCTGGGCACAGCTTGAATGTTAAACCTATATAAAATTGTGTGCTTCCTGTTTCATGTTAGACAACATTCTGTACTTGTACGTTTTTTGCCTCCTGGTGTACACCAGTAAACTTTTGAATCTGAACCTCCTGTGTATTGAATTCTTGATTTTATTTAACAGCCCTATTCCAGATCCTAGTCTCCACACTAGTAGTTTCAGGGAAAATGTCATGCCCAGAGCCTGTTGGTTTGGTACCTGTCAGTGCATATACCGCTGTACGCACAAATATATATCCAATTCATTTGATGTTGAGACTTGCTTGGCAAAGTTAAAGATGTCAGAGTCTTTAGCATACACGGTAGTGGCTCTGATCGCTACCTCAAAGTCAGCCAAATCTTCTACATTAGTGATTCAACCAGTGTTATTGCTTGCATCCACATCTGAGGAGACAAACATGGCACTGATCTGTTGGCACCATTACCAATGAATTCTGGATAAGAGTACAAAAGGATGACAGCCTCCTCCTCCAGGAGGGCCGTAAAGCCTTCACTGACAATCTCCAGCCTTGCAATCAAACCTTTAGCCTTCCAGTCATTTTTCCCATGGGAAGAATACACTTGAAAGCCTCAAAGAGCCTCTCAAGGCTCTTCCTGAATACTCAAGAGATTCAGATGAGGCCCCACAGGCTTTTCCCAGAAAAAAAACCTGTGAAAAGGATCATATTGACCTTCCTCATGGAGTCTCTTACAATGGATACCAATTTGGATGATCAAGAGGCCCCCCCCCCAATCCTCAAACTGATATGCCAGAGGAGATTTTGGCCCGACACGAACTCTCTAAGGAGGAAGATGTGTTAATTCAGGCTTTCCAGACTGTACACTCTACCTTCACCGTTGTACCTCCTGCCAACTATCTGACTTGACTTGATCTTCAAGAAGGAAAGTGCAGCTGTAAAAGTTCTACTTACCTGTAACAGTAGATGTTCAAATTCATCACTCGTCTTACTTGCATTCTGGGTTATATGTCACTACTAGCCAGCTTTGAAAAGCTCAACCTCCTCTCCCCTTCCTCTTCCTGCAGTAGCCGATTGTCTAAACATATCCTGAAAGGGAAGCCTTCATCTGTCACAGGGAGTAAGTGTTCAGGCTTTTTCACTTCTCCAAAGGGAGAGAGGAAAGTAACTGAAGCTATAATAATCTAAGAAGAGTAAATTCACAGCCAATCACAATACCATATAAAAAACAAACCCAAAAAAGTACAGTTGTGTACCTACCATAAATGTAGATGTTCGAGTGTATTCACTGTTGCAGTCATTACACTTGGGTTATCCTGCTGGCAGGCTACCCGCAGTCGGCCAGAGTTCCAAATTCTAGGTCCGGCGTCGGTTGCTGTCACCTCTTCCCGGACGTCAGTGCACCAGGGGTATAAAAGATGCAACCGACACCATTTTCTTCAGTTTTTCTTGCCCCAAATGTCAGGTGCCCCCAGATAGGAAGGCTGAAAAGAATAAATTATGCCAAAAAGCATGCATGTACTAATATACACATATCCTTCATCTACAAGCAAATACACCACATAGGTTGTATAGAGTTGAGAAGTACAGAAAAGTCCCAGCAAGGAAAAAGGGGGATGGTGGGTGGGTAACCCGGACTGCAACAGTGAATACACTCGAACATCTGCATTTATGGTAGGTAAACAACTGTACTATGTTCATCATGTTTCACTGTTGCAGTCATTACACTTGGGTTGAATCCCAAAGCTGAGGTTGGGCGGCTGGGTCTAAATTGGATTTGGAGAGGCTACCAGGCCCTGCAGAACTGCAGTGGGAAAGCCTGCTCTGGATTTAGAGTAGAGAGCTAAGTGGTAGTGCTTGGTGAAAGTGTGCACTGAACTCCAGGTTGCAGCTTCTAAAATGTCTTTGGTTGGTACTCCTCTGAGAAAGGCTGCTGAAGTGGCTGCTGCTCTGGTAGAATGTGGCCTAATGCCCTTAGGCACTGATTTGCCATGCTGTGCATAACAGAAGCGAATGCAGTGTCCTATCCATTTTGAAACGGTCTGCTTTGTGATAGGCTTTCCTTGTGATCCTGCAGCATAGGCTACAAACAGTTGCTCAGTTTTTCTGAAAGCTTTTGTTTTGTCCAAGCAGAATCGTAGCTGTCTGTGTATATCCAAAGCGTGCAGAAGTCTCTCCCCTTTATTCTGGGGGTTTGGGTAGAAAGTTGGTAAATGAATGGTTTGGTTCAGAACCACATTGGAAACCACTTTTGGCATGAATGTTGGGTTTGTCCTAAGAGAAACCCTGTCCTGGTGAAAAATGATGAAAGTTTCCTCAGCCATTAATGCCTGTAACTCTGAGACTCTTCTTGCTGAAGTTATTGCTAGAAGCAGAGCAGTTTTCCATGATAAGAATTTTATATCAGCTGTGCTGGCTGGTTCAAAAGGAGGCAGTGTGAGCTTTTCTAAAACAAAATTGAGATCCCAAGTTGGTGCTCTCCTTGGGGGTTCATAGGTCTTATGGTTTTTGCCCCTCTGAGATAGTCTTTTTAGAGGATGTGAAAAAATAGGAGGTTGCGTATTGTAATAAGCTGAAATGGCAGAGGCATGGATCTTAATTGATGAGAAAGATAGGCCTTTGTCTAGCATCTCAGTTAGGTATTGTAAAATCTGAGGTATATCTGGAACAAGTGGTGCGAGCCCTTGTGCCTGGTTCCAAGCACAGAATCTCTTCCATTTTTCTGCATAAGATTTCCTAGTGCTGGGCCTCCTGGCTTCTAAAATGACATCCATAATAGCTTTAGAGAGAGACGCAGTCTGAGTGGCTACATTATCTGCCATGCTGTCAGATTTAAGGTTTTGAGTTGACTGTGCAGAATCTGATTGTTTTGTTGAGTCACAAGATGAGGAATTTGAGGTAAAGGCCAGGCTGGGCCTTGAGGCAAGCTCTTTAGGATTGGGTCCCAGTGCTGGCGTGGCCAGTCTGGGGCTATCAGGATCATTTTTGGCCTCTCTTGTCTGACTTTTAGGAGCACCTTGGTAAGAAGAGGCATTGGAGGGAAGGCATAAACTGTCAGGGTTTTCCAGCTGAATGATAGAGCATCCACTTTCCATGCTTAAGAGTGATAAGTTCTTGTACAGAATTTCTGTAGTTGGCAATTGTGAGGGGAGGCAAAAAGATCTAAGTCTGGGCGTCCCCATTTCCTTGTTATCATGCTGAACACCTGTGGATTTAGTTTCCATTCGTGAGGATCCATGAGATTTCTGCTTAGATCGTCTGCCAGTGTATTTTTTGTTCCTGGCAGGAATTGTGCCTGCAGATGTACTTGATAGGTCAGTGCTGTGTTCCACAAAGTCATGGCTTGCCTGCATAGGGGGTAGGAATGTGTGCCCTCTTGCTTGTTTATGTACCACATAACTGTGGCATTGTCCGTCTTTATTAGTAGTTGTCCTGGATGTAGTAGGTCCTTGAAAGCTGTCAGGGCATTCTGTACAGCTAGCATCTCTTTCTGATTGATGTGAAGATGAATTTGTTCCATGGGCCACATGCCCTGAATACATTTTCCTGCCATATGTGCCCCCCAGGCCTAATCCAATGCATCCGTTGTTATTGTCTGCCTGGCTGTGGGTAAGGTGAAAGGCTGTCCCTTGTTGTGGTGACAGGCCTGGGACCACCATCGAAACTCCTGTTGTAGGCAGGGAATTAAAAGTTATGATTGCCTCCAAGCTGTGGCAATGTTGAATCCAAACACTTTTTAGATACCATTGTAGTTTCCTCATATGCAGTGTTGCATATGGAATTTGTAGAATGCAGGATGCCATGAAGCCCAGGGCCTGCAGAATCTTTCTTGCAGGGAGCTGGGTCTTTGTTGCCATCAATTGAAAGTAATGAGTCAGTTGCCTTTGTTTGTCTGGCATGAGATAAGCCATATGGTCAGTTGTATTTAAGCTTGCACCCAGGAATATTATCTCTTGAGAGGGCAATAGTTTTGATTTCTTTTCATTTACTGTGTGTCCTAGGCAAATTAGTAATCTTTTTACAAATGCCGGATGCTTTAGAAGAATGTCCTTGCTCTCTGCTTGAATAAGGCAGTCGTCCAAGTAGGGATATATTTGAATTCTTTTTTGTCTGCAAAATGCAATTACTGGTGCCAGGCATTTTGTGAAGACCCTGGGAGTAGTAGATAAGCCAAAGGGCAGTGCAGAGAATTGGTAATGCATTGAGCCTGCTATGAATCTGAGGTATCTTCTGCACGATTGTCTGATTGGGACATGCAGGTATGCCTCCTTGAGGTCCAAAGTAACTAGCCAATCCTTCTTGCACAGCATGGGTAGAAGTTACTGTAGTGTTAACATTTTGAATTTTGGAACATCCAGGAAAGTATTTAGGATTGACAGGTTCAGTATTGGTCTCCAGGCTTTGTCCTTTCTGGGTACTAAGAAAAGTCCTTGAGTAAAATCCTTGCCCCTGTTCTTGCTGTGGTACTCTTTGAATAGCTCCCATGTCCATGAGAGCAGCAATTTGTTTATGTGCCTCTGTCCATTGGTTTTGTGGCAAGTCCGGCATACCTTTTGATTTTGGAAGCATGTGAAAGTGGAACCTGTAACCCTGAGATACAATATTCAGTACCCATTTGTCCTGGGTGATCATGTGCCAATTTTTTGAGAAAAGTGCTAGCTTTCCCCTTAGGGGTGCTGCCAAAAGGTAAGTGCTTGGCATCTGTAGAGGGAAGTCATTGGGACTGTTTCCTATAAGGTTGTGATTTATCTTCTCCTCCTTTGGGGGCTGAATCACCCCATTATTTAGGTCTGTAGGAGCCTTGGGGCTGAGATTTGCCTCTTGGGCGTCTTTATCTGCCTCTTTGTGGCCTGTCTGACACTGGAAAGGACCAATTTTTTGAAGGCCAGTTTCTGCTAAACCTAGGTGGTTGAACCTGTAAGAAATCCTCTATTGTCTGCATTGATTTTGCTTTATCCTCCATTTTCTTTAACACCTCTTCTGCCTTAACACCAAACAAAGTATCAAGCTGTAGTGGAGCATCCAATAATTTTACTTTAACATGTTCAGGTAAACTTTGTTCTTTCAACCAAGCATGCCTTCGAATAACAGAGCCTGTAACTGCGGCTCTACAAGAAGCCTCTAATGAATCAAAACCACATTGCAGAGTATGCTTTCCCACTTGTTCAGCTGCATGCAATAAATTCTGCATTTCCTTACTGCCAGGACTTTTGAGTTTGAAACCATTTTCTGTTTTAACAATGACATGAGGTACAGTCGATATTTAAGCATGTGAAACTGGCAATTTAAAGCCCTTACAGCTAAAGTAGCAGAAGTGTAAACTTTTTTCCATCTGTCCAGAGCTCTGGAATCCCTATACGAGGGGACAGGATTTTTAGCAGTGGAAGCCTTAACCCCCTTTAGGACCCTGAGAAATTGTTTCTGGATCTGCAGGAGGGTTTTTGTAAAGAAATTTATGAGAGTCAGGGGCCCTGTAGTACCTGTCTGGCTTGACTGGTGCAGGGGGAAAAGAATCAGGAGACAGACTGGATTCAGAGAAAACATCATCAACAATATCAAGCACAGGGGGAATAGCCAGGGGCCTGTGCTGAGGCAATAAAAGAAAGTCTCTGAGCCTTTTCTTAGATTCTGAATAATCCTGGCTCCCCCAATGGAAATGCTCCCTCATGGTGTGCAGGGTTTCCCCAAAAGAATAATCCTCAGGCGGAGAGGCTGAAGGTATAGACTCTTCTGCATCAGAGCCCTCATAGGGAGGGAGAGAATATCCCTGATCAGAAGAGGAATCAGAGGAAATAGAAACCTGGTCAGAGGAATCATAGTCAGTGTCTTGCCTAGGCCTTTTGTCAGGAGGGGGATGGGAACCCCTGATTAAAGTAATTAGGTCTTCGGCCATTTTAAGCATCTGTTTCTTTGGCATGGATGACTGTTCAGGAGAATGCTGTACTTGTTTCCTTGGTTTTAATGGTGTTTTTGACTTTGCCTTGGCTGCTGCAGAGGGCTTAATAGTAAGCTGTGAAGGTCTGAAAACACCCTCAGAAGCAGATGCGTGCTCAGTGGCTCCGGACCCATCTGAGGGAACAGTTTCCGCAGGCCCAATACCTTGAGCTTCCACAGGCCTCGGTGTCTCCACGTGGCTGTCGGATACGGCCTGTGGCTCTGAGGTAGCGGACGTCAGGGGCTGCAAAAGCACCTCATTGAGAACCAGCAAACCGGCGACTGGCCTAGAAGAGGCTTCGTCGGTTTTGGACCTCGGATGCCTGTCCTTTTCTTTGCCTTTGTGTTTTTTATAAATTCCAGTCCTCGGTTGTTCTGACGGCATTATGTAATTAAGCCTTCGGCCAAAATAATGTGAAGCAAAATCAAACAGATGTTTAATGGTGCGTTTGTTGAATCTAGCACAAAACCGACAACTAGTAACGTCGTGGTCAGGGCCTAGGCAAAGAATACAGTAAGAGTGAAAGTCCTTATGAAGTATTTGCTTCCCACAAGAAATGCAATTATTAACTTTTACTGACATCAGTCTGGAGCAAGAAAAAGTTTCCCCAAAGGGGTACTTAGCTTTATTGAAGACTTCGGTTCTGAAACTCAATTTCAGGAGTCTGCCGACCGGCACTTGCGAAATGCTTTTGCTTCGGGCACCGCGAGGCAAGAAAGACTGAAGAAAATGGCGTCGGTTGCATCTTTTATACCCCTGGCGCACTGACGTCAGGGAAGAGACGACAACAACCGACGCCAGACCTAGACTTTGGAACTCTGGCCGACTGCGGGTAGCCTGCCAGCAGGATAACCCTAGTGTAATGACTGCAACAGTGAAACACGATGAACATCAACCAAATCAAAGAGGATGAAACTTATCTAACTATATACAACCTGGGGAATAGCGGGAGGTGCTACCACTGAGGCAGTGAGAAATTTGAACATCTACTTTTACAAGTGGGACTTAGGCAACTGTACTATATTCATCATTCCCGCTGCTTCATACGCATTTTGGGTAGATACTCAAAGCTCACCCTACCTAGGAGGTGGAAGGATAAGAATACTGGGAGAATGGTCCTAGCAAACTCTGCTCTGCACCTTCAAAAGGAATCCATTTTGTAGTGCTTTGTGAATGTATGAAGAGAGAATCAGGTTGCTAACCTTAAAATATTTCTAGAGTTGCTCCTTTCCAATATGCCATTAACAAGATGAAGCTCTAGTCAAGTGAGCCTTAACTTGCCTAGAACAGACTTACCATGGTGGCAATTAACAGAAAACAAAAGCAGAGGACAACCATTGTGCAGTAGTTTGCTTAGAGACAGGTTGACCTTTCCTAGTCCCTGTACAGAAGACAAACAGCTGGCCAGCATTCCTAAAGGTCTTTGTTCTGTCAAGGCAGTACCAGAGTTGCCCGTGTGCATCCAAGGTATGTAGAATCTCTTCTTCCTTGTTTTCTGAATCAGGCTAGAACATTGGCAAATTGATGGTTTGAACAAAGATAAACTCAGAATCAACTTCAGACATGAATAAAGGATTAGTGCGCAATACAACTCCGTCCTTGTGGGAAAAAAAAAAAACAGATTGCTGGCCCACCATGATAGCCTGCAGCTCTGAGACTCACTTTGCAGATGTCAGATCAATGAGTAAACAGTCTTTCAAATAATTAACTGTAAATCAACCTGAGAGGCAGGTTCAACAAGAGATCAGGTCAATTTTTCAATAACAAAGCAGAGATCTCACGAAGGAGGAATTTGCTTTGATGGAGTCTCACATGCAACACTCCTTTAATAAACTGTTTGACCACAAAGAGAAATGAAAGAGGGGATCCATATACAAACTAGCTGAGATGGATACAAGACTTACTTCAACTTACTTCGATAGAAGTACACGACAAACCATCTCTAAAATATTTCAAAACCAGAGGGGTTGAAACCCTTTTGGGACGTTTATTATTGACCAGACACCACTTAGAAAACCTCTTCCACTTGTAAAACTAAGATGTTGTAGTTTCAGGTTTATTGCCTCTTTTAAATTCCTGCTGCATATCCTCATGAAGTACCTAAAAGGTATCAAAACAGAATAACCCAGGCTTGTCAGTTGCAACTGATGTAAGTTGGGGTGTATCATTTGATCCAGATGCTGTGTAAGCAGATCCAGTCTGTGAGCTACATTGAGGTATCTGCCCTTGGCTAAATCCATTAAAAAGGAGAACTAACTTTGCTTGAGCCAAAGGGGGCTTACAAAAATGATCTTTAGTAATTTCTTCTGAAACTTTAGAAGTACCTTTGGAATCCCTGTAAAATGTGGAAATGCACTTGGGAACATTCTTGACCATGGAAATAATAGTGTCTGTATTCCAAGCATAGCTGCAAGGATGTCTTAAGCAGAATTTTTTCAGTTGTCTGCTTTGAAAAGAGGTAAACAGATCTACTTATGCATCAAGTCTTGGAAGACCACTACATGGAGTTTCTACTCTTAAGGGTCTGCCCAGGATCTGCTTAGTCTGTTTGCCACTGTGTTCTGCTCTGATGGAATGCACAAGGCTTGAAGAGTCAGGTAAATGTTGTACAGCCAGCTCCCAGGCTATCAATGCCAACAAGCAAAGAAGGTATGACCCTGTACCACACTGCTTGTTCAGTTACCACACCACAATAGTGTTCGTCTGTGACCACTAGAAGAAAACTCTGTGTCCATAAGTGGTGAATAACTTTTAAGGCATGAATAACTACCACTATTTCTTTCACATTTATGTGCTTTGGCATGCCCTGAGGACCCCACAAGGCTTGCACTTGAATTCCCATGGACACTGCTCTCCATGAAAAATGTGAAGACTCTATGTGGACAGATCTAACTGGGATCTGGAGAGAGAAAGGGAGTCCTGGATTCAAAAACAGTTAATACCTCGTCTACTGCAGCTACTGTTTCAAAAATTCCTGTACTTGTATCTGGGAATCCACGGAATGAAGGTGCTGGGTTCAACCACTTTTCAAAGTACCACTGAATATTTCCCATGTAGTCTGGCTAGTGGTACCATGAAGATCACTGATGCCATGAGGCCAAAAATTTTGAGGAAAACTCTTGCTGAGACTATGTCTAGAAGAGAGAAATCCAAGAAAAATCCCTCGTAAGTCAGAACTTTGTCTTCTGACATAAAGGACATTTCATTTTTACTATGCCTATCAAACACCCAAAGAAAACAATTCATTGACAGGGTGTGAGGAAGAACTTATGAAAGCTCAGTTTAAAGCCTAAGTGGGAAAGGAAGGGTGTGACCTTGTCAAGGTACTGCATGCACCTGGATACAGAATCTGAACAAAGCAGGCGCTGTATAAATAAGAAAATGTGGATGCCTAGGGTACTGCAATATGCCACCAGTGGTGCCAGACATTTTGCAAACACTCGGGGTGCAGTAGATAGATCAAAGGGTAATGAAGAAAACTGATAACGTAAAGCCACACAGTCAATCTAAAAAATGCTCTGAAACTGGGACCAGTAAGAATATGAGTGCCCTTGAGGTCTGGGGTCATCAAGAAACTGGTATGGAAGGAATGCTAGGACCAACTGTAGGTGAGCATTAAGAATTTTGGAACTTTTAAAGCTGATTAGAAAGAACTTATTTGGGGAAGATCTCAATGAGTGCTCCTTTTTTGGTACCAGAAAATTTGAGTAAGAGACTTCCAAGATGTCGACACAGTGATCAACAGCTTAATTTCAGCTATCGCAGTGTGAAAAACGAACTGAGAAACAAGGGTTAGTAATTCTGCCAGCATTACGAAAACTTAATTACTGGCTACTATGTACACTACCTGCATGCCAGCAACAATTAGACAGCCTGAAAGAAAATCATCTAGTAAAAGTGAACAGAAAACACTGCAGCTATTCAGCAAAAAGCAGTTCAGCTCCAGCTTTGGTACAAGAGATGATATGCAGCAGTTTAGAGGAAAAAATAAATCAAATTTACTCAGAGGCGATTAAAATAAATGAAACATTGAAAGAGTATGTCAACTCGGACAAAAAAAAAAAAAGGCTGGAAAAAATGGAAGAAGTTTTTTTTCCCCAGATGAACTGATAAAACTGCAAAAAAAATCAGAGGTTGAAATGAAAACAAAGATGGTCAAGTATGACACTTCTCAAGAACAGTTGTTTCAAAAAATGATAGAGTTATATGGGAAAACATGGAGAGAAAACTTGAAATTTTGTACCATAAAAGAGAAACTGGAAGAAACAGACTATTAATTTTGAGAAAGCACATATAAGTAACTGGACTGGTACTTTACAGTGGGATTTATTAACTGAAAGGGAACAGAGTACATGCTCCAAACCTGGCCATGAGAAAGCAAGCAAGAAGTGGACTAGTACAGAAGTGATCACATCAGTAGAAAATTTTGATCCTGACAATACTGGAGACAGTAGAGTGTTTGTGGAAAATAATTACAAGAGAAAGTACAGTTGTGTACACTTACCATAAATATAGATATTCAAGTGTATTCACCTTTCCAGTCCTGACATGCAGGACATTTCCTGCTGTGGAAGCGCTTGGCTGGTCCAACCACCAGAGTAAAAATCTCCCTCCCCTTCAGGCTGGCGGACACCCTTTCCTGACGTCAGTACACGTGGGTATAAAGGGAGCCAGCCAACGTCATGAAATCAGTTTTTTTCTTGCCTCTTAGAAGGTATGAGCCCCCAGGATGAAGCATAAGCAAGGGACAAAGGGAGAAAAAGGAGGCCTGCAGGGTACACACAAAGGGGTCCTCTGGTTAGTGCAGAAAATAGAAGCAGACTACTACTGTAGGCAAAAAGGGGAAGGAGGGAGGAAAAGAAGACTGCAACAGTGAATACCTTGAACATCTACATTTATGGTTAAGTGTACACAACTGCACTGTGTTTCATGTTTCACTGTTACAGTCCTGACTTGTGGGATGATTCTCAAAGCTGAGATGAGGGTGGAAGAACAACTATGGAGAAAAAAGGATGCCCTGCAAGATGGCAGTGGTAAATCCTGCTCTACGCTTGGAGAAAGCAGATATTAAATGGTAGTGTTTGGAAAAGGTATGCACAGATGACCAGGTATCAGCTTCCAAAATGTCTTTGGTATGTACCCCTCTTTCAGGAAGCCAGCAGAGGTGGAGTTGGTTCTTACAGTTTCAGGAGGCTTTTTGTCATGATGGCTGTCTTGTTTGGAGACTGGTTTCCCCTCACAGCCAATGGCAATGGACACAAAGAGTTGGACTTATTTCCGGAAAGAATTTAGTTCTAACAAAGTAATAGTAAAGCTGTCTTGTGCACATCCAAGGAGTGAAGGATTTCCCCCCTCCCCATGCTGAAGCTTGGGAAGAAGGTGGGCAAGTGTATGGCTTGTTCAAGAATGTGTCTGTGACCACCATGGGCATAAAGTATGTTTTATCCTGAGTGATACTCTGTCTGGGTGGAATATGAGAAATGGTTCCACTGCCATGACAGCTTGTATAGCCAGTAAAGGTGCAGTCTTCCAAGTTAAGAATTTTACATCAGCAGAAGCTGCCAGTTCAAAGGAGGGTAATGTCAATTTTTGTTCTAGAACAAAACTGAGGTCCCATGGAGGTGTGGGTTGTCTCCAGGGAGGTCTGATGTGGACTACTCCCCTAAGGAACTGTTTCATCAGAGGGTGGGAAAAGATAGGAGGAAGAACAGGGATGAGGGCTGAAATGGTAGAGGCATGAATCTTCATGGAACAAAAAGGATAGGCCTCTGTCCACCAGGGTTATCAGGTAATCTAAGATGGCAGAGCTATTGGCTGATCTAGGATTTAGGCCTTGCTGCTGACACCAAATGGGGAACCTTTTCTATTTGACTGAGTATGATTTCCTAGTACTAGGCCTTCTAGCCTCCTTGAGAATGTCTTGAACTTACCTGCTTAAGGTGAGCTCAGAGGGTTATTTTGTGGAACTATCCAGGCTGAGTGTTTGAGAGTCTGTAGGTTGGGATGCAAAAACCTCCATTTGTCCTGAGTCAGAAGGTCCACTTCTCTGCATTAACTGCCACATTTTTTATTAGTTAAACTGCATAGCAGAGGATACCAGTGCTGCCTGGGCCAATCAGGGGCTATCAGGATGACCCTTGGGCCTTCAACCTTGACTTTCAGGAGGACTCTTAGAAGCAGAAGCAGTAGGGGAGGAGACACAAAGAAACAGGTAGCTTCAAAGGAAGGATAAAACCACCTGTCCTCCATGCTGTAGGTAGTTTGCTCCAGGAACAGAATCTTTTCAGTTGAGCATATTCTTTGGTGGCAAAGAGGCCTTACCTGTGGGGATCCCCATTTCTGGACTATGCTGAGAAATGTTTCCCGATGCAGAAGTCACTTGTGTGGATCCATCAAGTTTCTGCTGAGATGATCTGCTAGAGTGCTTTGAGTCCCTGGGAGGTATTCTGCAATGACGTGCAACCCCAGAGAGTGAGCAGTCTCTCAAGACCTGCATCGCTAGTCGACAAAGAGGTTAACAGTTATGTACCACACTAATGTGGCAGTATCTGTTTTGACAGGCAGCATCACTGGTTTCCACTGATTTTTGAAGGCCACTAGGCCCTTTTGCACTGCCAACAGTTCTTTCCAGGTTATGTGCTTGTGCCTGAACTGAGCTTCCCATCTGCCTTGGGATTGAAGGGATTGGAAATCAGCTCCCCAGGCTGTCTCTGAAGCATCTATGGTTAAGGTCTGGCCCTGAATGATGAACCTGAAGGGGAGACCCAAGGTTTTGGGCACATGCTTGTGCCCTCCATGCAAATTCCTCCTTGAGACAAGGATCGGTGGAATTTCTGTTTCCAGGGACTGTGAATGCTGGTACCAATGGAGCTTCCTCAAGTGCAGTCTAGCCAGAGGAATTATGAGGATAAAAGATGCCACGTAGCCTAATGCTCTGAGGAATTCCCCGACTGAAAGGCATTGTCTCCACATAATGTTTGGGAAGTATTGAGTGAAGCAGACCACCTTTTCTGGAGGGAGAAAGGCCCTTTTGAACAGAGGAATCCAGAACAGCCCCCAGGAAAACTATCCTGGTGGATGGGCCTGTGTTGGAGTTGCAAAAATGGGGAACCCCAAAGAGGTGAGGAAGGTCTGAGTGAAGGCCAGACCTTTAAGAAGCTTTGACTGTCTCATGGCTTGAATGAGGCAGTCACCCAGGTAGGGGTAAATTTGGATCCCTCTTGTTTGCAGAAGGCGATCATAGAGGCTAAACACTTTGTGAAGACCCTGGGAGTGGTAGACAAGCCAAAGGGCAGTGCAGAAAACTGAAAGCGATTGGTACCTGCCCTGAAGCGAAGAAAACTTCTGCAAGATTACTCTACCGGAATTTGTAAGTAAGCATCTTTTAAGTCTAAGGTGAACATTAAGGCCTGAAGGGATATCATGGGAAGAAATTTCTGAAGAGTCGACATTTTGAACTTTGGTACCAGCATGGACTAATGGAGGGTTGAGCAGGTCTAAGATAGGGTGCAGAGAGCCTTCCTTTCTCGGAACCAGGATTAGCCTGGAGTAGAATCCTTTCCCTATTTGATGATGTGGTACTGGATCCACTGTGCCTTGTGAGCACAGGTTGTGAATCTGAGAAAAGGCCTCCGCTCTTTGATTTTGTGGAACATCTGGGTAACCCAAGAATCTTAATGGCTCTTTGAAAGCGAGCTTGTAACCATCTCAGATAACCTTCAGAATCCACTTGTCTGAAGTAATGAGGGACCAGTTTTCTTTGAACAATGATTGCCTTCCTCCTATCTTTTCTGGAGAGAGAGGAAGGGTGGCAGGAAGGGGAAGGAGAGAGTTGCTGCTGCTCTCAACCAAGGCCCTGTGGCCTAGAAGTCCTCTGCCTGGGTCTTTGTGACTGCTGCCACCTTTGAGGCCTTTCCTTCCAAGGATTCCTCTGGCCACCCTTTGACTGAGAAGGAAAGCATCAGTGTTTAGTGGGAAAATTCCTACTAACCCTAGGAGGCTGAACTTGGGGGAAGTCCTTGACAGTTTGTATTCTTTTTACTTTATCTTCCATCTCTTTCAGTACAGCCTCAGCCTTTGGCCTAAAAAGAAAGTCCTTATCCAGGAGTGCATCTAGAAGCTTGGACTGGATATGGTCTGGTAAGGCCTGTTCCCTAAGCCAACTATGCCTTCTAATGAAACAGCCAGATACAAGAGCTCAGCTGGAGGCCTCCACAGCTTCATAGCCACAGTGTAAAGTGCGTCTAGCTGCCTGGGAGCTGAAATGGCAAAGGTCCAACAATTAATTAGAAATGCCCTTGCGCCCCCCCCCCCCCCGAGGAAATCTTTTGTTTAATATTTTTTAAAATACTCTGCTGGTATTTAATCATATGAAACTGGCAGTTAAAGGCCCCCGTGATAAGGGTAGGAGATGTATAGACTTTTTCTTACCAAACCTATCAAAGGCCCTGCTTTCCTTGGCAGTAGGTAAAGGGTTATTTGAAGTGGTGACTTTTGCTCCCTTGGGACCCAGAGTGACACTCAATTTTAAATTAAAAAGAAAGAAAATGGATAATTAAATTGGGTGGGCTTTTTAGCCCTGGTTTATATGAACATCTTTAAATATGCCATTAATATGAATCTATCAAGTAAATTATGACTTGATTGGTCTTTAAGATGCTTTAAATACTGCTGTCCTGATGTTACTTACTTCTTATTGATTTTGCTTGTGCACTGAAGAAGGCTGGTATAGCCAAAAACAGGTTTGCTTTTCTTGGAGCACTTTTGTGCATTACTAGGGGTGGTTGACACCCTTGAAAATGTTTATTTAATAAATATTTATTTGGCAACTTCTATTTGGTGCTGGCCCTACATTTTTACATTTGCTTTGGATTTTTGGGCTCTGGCACTTGCCGTACTTGCGAGGAGGCTTTAGACTGTGTGCTACATTTGGTGTTCTTGCTGTAGGCATTTTATGGGGGTTGCCACACATCAGAGCAGAGCTGGATGTTCATTCTACCTTTGTGGCTTTGGATTATTAGTTACACGTCCTTTCCACTGTCCGGTCATTTGTTTGACTGAACTGGTTGATTTTGAGTAACAGTTGCCTTCAACCACTTTTTGGATGACATAACGGGAACCATTTTGTGCTGCCTCATGTTAGTTCCTGGATTCGGTTAACGTATTTATTTTGTATCTTCGTGCAGACTGAAGTGGAGGTACATTTCATTTTTCGTTTGCTGAACAAAACGGAGGTTTGGATTCTACACAGACTTCTGAGGTGACTTTGGACTTGTTTCTATCTGGTTGAGGAACGGCTTTTGGGCCTTGATTTCCATGTGTGTGGTATTTCTAACTATTTGACATTGCTTTTGTCAGTATTTAATTTGCAATAATTTAAGCTTTAACGGATTCTTTCGGCGGACTGTTGGACACGTTGCTACACTTATACTGTCGTGGTGCTGGGAATTATCAAGATACATTGGTCTATTGAAGCTTTGGTGGCACTTCCAATACAGATATATAACCCCATTTTTAAGTGCTCCAGTTTTTCCAATGATATAGACAATTTGTGGACATTTTTCAACCATTGGTTCGTTATACATTTTGTTAACGAATTAAGTTTAACAAATATCTTTTTATGTAGGATATACATTAGTAATTTTTGTGTTGTTTCTAAATAATTATGTGGACGCCATGTTATCCCCTTTCTTCACCGTTTAGTGCATTTTTCGTTTTTTAAACATATTGCCATTCAATTGGGTGGAGCTTTATATTACTTGAAGGGGTTGAGTGGATGTATGCATATGCCTGGCATCACATTAATTCTGGTCGTCTGTATGATACTTAGGGGAAACAACGATTTGATTTTACAGTGCTACATCCTTTGGTTTGCTATATATTTTGTTAAACTGAAATGCAACAAATATCTGTTTATGTAGGACACGTGAACAATTTTTCGTGTCTGTTTTGGAATAATTATTATGTGGATGCCATGTATTCCCTTATGGTTACTATTTTGATTGTTTCTCATTTTTCAAATTAATAATCATGCAATTGGGTGGAGTTTTTTGAAACTTGAAGGAGTTGAGTGGATTTATGCACATGACTGGCACCATATTTATTTTGGTCATCTTTACTATACTTAGGGGTAGCAACAATCTGGTCTTACAAGGCTAGTTAAGCCATTTTTATCATATACTGCATGGTTATTTCATACCATTTTCCATTTTGGTTAATTTATAGGGCATCTAGGTTTCTCCCAATATGTTGTTTATGGTTTACTTAAATGTTTGCAAAATTTGAACAGGCAGAAATTTAGGGGAACTTAGTGTTGTGTGGATTGGTCAGTTTAAACAAGCATTCGCAATTACTACTGTTTGTACTTCATACACAGAGACTACTATTGCTCCCTGGTATTGCGTTGTTACAACCAACTGGGGAACATTGTTTTGTGCTAATAGAGGGTTGTATTTGCTCATGTATTCATTTCCCACAGAGATTATTATTGTTCCCTTTTTACTAGCCTGAACATACGATCTTTTGAACATTGAAACATATTTTTGACCATTATTATTGGTTTGGGAGGACATGACATACTCTATTATATTGGTTGATCATGTTTCTATCATGGGCCAATAATTATTCTTTTGTATCTAGGATGGAATTATTGGTGGTCTGACTGTGTTATATAGATTCTTTGGTCCTTTTTCTTCTGGACTTAAGATTTTTGCTGCTTTCCCTCAGTATTAAGCTATATATATATATATATATATATATATATATATATATATATATATACATATGTATCTATATATTACGTATTCTTAGGATTGATATTTCTGGTCTATAATAATATATTTTCAGCCAGTCTAAACCTGGGTCTTTTCATGTGCTTTAATCTTCCAGCTTATAATTACCAATTGTTTTGGGATTGACATTACTAGTTCAGTATGGATTTGATTAAGTATTATTAGGGGCTTATCGTCCCATAAGGACGACTTACAAGTATTTGGTTTAGGTGACACTATTCTAGGACCCTCGGAACCCGATATACATGACCCTTCAACTCAATTTAAGCTGGCTTTTCAAAGGCTAACTGAAGAGATGAAAGGGCTTAGAAGTAAAGTTTGGCATCTAGAATTATTCAAAGCCTACCAGACCAAAGGCATTGTCCCTAGGGGTTTAAGAGTAAAGTTACAACCTTTGGTTTATCAGGCTGATGACATATTATTGGAAGAATGGGGCAAAATCCAACAGAACACATCTATGGCATTTGTGGAGGCCCTAACAGGACATTATGAACGGACAGTGGCTAATGGGTTTAAGGTAGTGGAAGACCTTTGCCTGAAAATCAAAAATTTGTAATCCTTACCCAGTTACAGGGAAGGACTGGATGCACTGAGTTCTGATTTACTATCTCTTGAACAACAACTTAAGGATAGGAAAATGAAAAAATTCCAACGAGATTTAGGCGATCAAAAAGGCCAGCCCTTTATGACATACAAGAGCCCCCTGGCAAGGAGGAACCAGAACAAAACACTACCTGCTAAGCGCAAGAGACCCAAATCTATCCTTAAGAAAACACGTAATACTGTTAGTTTTACTTCTGGGGAAGATTCATCTTCTGCTACTGATGTAGATGGCAACCCCCTTCTACAGTCACCAACACCCAAAAGACATAGCACGAGTCACTCTTTAGGGTTAGGTCCAGAAGAGGTTGAGGAAACAGACACTCCACACACTATGACCAAATGTTGAGTGAATTTAATAACGTACACAATATATCTTCTGTGGAGCTTTCTCAGGCTCAGATTTCTGTACTCAATAAAAGTCTAAGCTATGTTCCTGGCTTTTTTGTGACTGAAGACTCATTTGAATCTGATGTTATACCCTTTTGTAGATTAATTAACCATAAAATACATTTTGATTCCGAATCTGGTGGCAATGAGGTCAGATCTTTCAAATTTTAACAGTCTAGATATATGCCTCCAATGTCTACTCAGGTGTCTCTATTCCAATCCTCCGTCCTCAAAGATCTACATTATAATTTCAATGAATAAGACACTTTCCATCACAATCTCTCAAAGACTCAACAAGTAGCTTTAGAAGAGTTAAAAAACAAAGATTTGGTAATATTATCAGCTGATAAAGGTGGCGTGATAGTGGTAATGAATTGGGACAGTTATTATCAAGAGGCACAGAGACAGCTTGGGGATGCCAGGCATTGTATGCCCATGCCCTTAGACCCAACTAGTAAATTTAAGGTTGAAATTGACAGGCTCTTATTTCAAGCACAACAGGAGGGTATTATTACACAATCAGATGTTTATCATCTCACGGTCAAGGATCCTTGATCACAATATATTTATTTTTTTACCAAAAATACACAAGGATCCTCTTTGTCCGCCAGGGAGACCAATTGCCTCGGGGAGGGATAGTTTAGCCAAGCCTTTATCTGAATTCCTCACTCTCTGTTTGAAACTTCTCCTGGCATGTGTTAGATCACGTATCCAGGATACTATCCAATTTCTAGATATCGTCTCCAATACTCAGTTGGAATCAGATTGGTTTTGTTATACATTAGATGTGACTGCCTTTTACACCAATATTCCACATTGGGCGGGGCTAGTTGCCCTGCAAAATTGGTTGGACAAAAGGGCTCTATATCTACCATGTTTTAATACTCTTTTGGTATGTATGACTGAACATGTCCTCACGAAAAATGCGTTCTATTTCCATGGACAATGTTATTGGCAGTCACAAGGTACAGCAATGGGGGCATCTTTTGCCCCCATCTATGCAGATTTGTTCATTGCCTATCTGGAGACCGAACTGATCTATAATCCCAATCACAACATCTATTCGGGGGAAATGGATATATGGAGGTGTAGTTTGTTGAATACCTTAACAAAAACAAATGGGGAATTGAGTTTAAGGGGAATTTCGATTTGGATGAAATTATCTTTTTGGATGTGACCATCACAAGAAATAAAGATAACACTCTTAGTACACAAACATATGGAAAATATCACTAGTATAATTCCTTACTCCATGCTAGTAGCCTCCCATCCACAAGTGATACATAACATTCCGACATCTCAATTCCTGAGAGTCAGATGCATTTCTTCTAAGAATACCTTCTATAAATACAAGATGGACCTGGCTAACCAATTTCGTAATAGGGGGTATAAACTGAGTAACATTGACATGGCCAGTAGTTGGGCATCAACACAAGCCAGAGAAGATCTCTTACAATACAAAAATAAGGACAAAACATCAAAGGATCAGGATATTTTGAGAATGGTTACTACATATGGATGCAACACTAAAGCTTGTATGAACATTATTCAAAAACACTGGAATATTTTGTTGTCTGATCAGAAATCAGCCTCTAAGGTGGGGCAGAGATGTTTTTTTTTCTCCTTCCAACGTGGTAAAATGTCGGGCTCACTTTTGAGCCATTATATACATTATTCCCATGTCTCAGCTGGACCTATACAACAAACCCTATCAGGGAAAAACTGTTTGGTACATATCCATGTGGTCATTGCACACATTGCTGCAGAGTCTTTAAAATCAAAGAATTTACTAGCCCCAACACAGGTAGAGTATTTGATACAAGGTTTCTGGCCAGTTGTGGTTCAGATTGGGTGGTTTACCTTGCTTCTTTGTCCATGCTCAGCTTTTTATGTGGGTCAGACATCTAGACCATTACGGATTAGGATTTCAGAACACAAGTGATATAAGGAATCATAAACTTAACCAGTGCACTATATAAACACACACTTAAGCACCCTTCTGCTTCCTTTTATTTTATGGTCATTGATAAAATTAAAGGTGACTGATCCCTCAAATGTGGTTGGCACTCAATTTTTAATTACAAAGAAAAAAATGGATAATTAAATTGGATGGGCTTTTTAGCCCTGGTTTGAATGAACATCTTTAAATATGCTTTTACTATGAATCTATTAAGTAAATTATGACTTGATTGGTCTTTAATTAAGATGCTTTAAATACTGCTGCCCTGATGTTACTTTCTTCTTATTGATTTTGCTTGTGCACTGAAGGCGGTTAGTATAGCCGAAACCGGTTTGCTTTTCTTGGAGCACTTTTGTGCTTTACTAAGGGTGGTCGACACCCTTAGTATCTTTAGAAATCCAATTAAACCTAGGAGGCTGAACTTTGAGAAAGTCCTTGACAGTTTGCATTGTTTTTACTTTATCTTCCATCTCTTTTAGTACAGCCTCAGCCTTTGGCCCAAAAAGAAAGTCCTTATCCAGTAGTGGATCTAGAAGCTTGGACTTGATATGGTCTGTTCCCTAAGCCAAGTATGCCTTCTAATGAAACAGCCAGATACAGGAGCTCGGCTGGAGGCCTCCGCAGCTTCATAGCCACAGTGTAAAGTACGTCTAGCTGCCTGGCAGCTGAAATGGCAAAGGTCCAACAATTCCTTAGAAATGCCCTTGCCCCCCCCCCCCCGGAGGAAATCTTTTGTTTAATATTCTCTAAAATACTTTGCTGTTATTTAATCATATGAAACTGGCAGTTAAGGGCCCCCACGATAAGGGCAGGGGATGTCTAGACTTTTTCTTACTAAACCTATCAAAGGCCCTGCTTTCCTTGTCAGTAGGTAAAGGGTTATTTGAAGCGTTGACATTTGCTCCCTTGGGACCCGGAGTGACAACCTCTGGGTCAGCAGAGGAGTTTTTGAAGAGCTATTTACGTGAATCCAACACCCTGTAAAACCTGTTTGGCTTATGACGGGCTTAAGGTAGAGAGTCTGGGTTCAGGGAAGAGTCCATAAAAACATCCACTACCACCTCCAATACAGGAGGACTAGACAAAGGTTTGTCTTCTGGCAGGAAAAGGAACTCCCTAAGCCTCTTTTTAGATTGTGGGTATTCCTGTGCCTCCCAATGGAAATGCTCCCTCATGGAATGGAGTGTTTCCCCAAAAGTGATGTCTTCAGGAGGTGAAGCTGAAGGCAGATTCTCCTCAGAACCTGAATCATCAAAGGAAGTAAGGAAGGGTCCCTCCTCAAAGACAGATGCCTCCTGGTCAGAATCCTCATCTGAATCAAGAGGTTCAAAGAAAACTTCAGGGATGAGATCCCTCTTCCTTTTCCATGGGAAAGACTCCAAAGGGGGTTGCCTAGCTCTGACTACGGAAATGAGGTCCTCGGCTAACCTGACCAGGTCTTGCTGATAACCTGCTGAGTGGGAGGCCGGCAGGCCTAGACATAGGACCAGAGGTAGAACCCTTCTTAGAAATAAGTTTTAGCCTTGAGCCTAGGTATGTCCGTCATCCTTATGCCAGTCTCTTTGTAAGGCAGAACCGATGCAGTCTGACACCTCACAGGAACATCACCAGTTCATCACTTATTGGAAGCCGAGGTCTGCTGAGCAAGTTCAGACGAACTGAAAGCCAAGGCCTATGTAGAAAATGACGGACCCGACAGCATGTCAGACTCCTTACGGGTCTCAATAGAGGCCTGCACCACAACCTCGGTCGCAGAAGGGGTCTGTGAAAGTGACTGGCCTTCCTCAGTGATAACGAGCCTTGTAGACTGGCCAACAGTGAACTGTCATCCAAAGACCTAAGCTTAGGTCTTTTTTCTGGTCTTACTTAAATGTAGGGAGCTCAACCTTGGGATGACCGGCGGACACCACTGAACAATACGAGGAAGACTGCAGACTAAGATTCCTAGCTATGATTTTGGCCCTATGCCTGAATTGAACCGGACACAAAAATGATGAGGGACATTATGATCTGGGTCTAGACAGGTGACACACAAAGTATGAAAGCCTGAGTGTGGGATTTGCTTACCACAGAGGAGGCAATTTTTTACCTTATCTGACGTGAGTTAAAGCAAGAAAGAGCTCCCCAGCCGTGGAAGACTTCTCTCTGGTGCAGACCAACCAACGCACTGAAACACTGGTTCGGTCATGGAGAGCAAGGAAAGACTGATGTCATTGCGCTCGTTAGCACCCTTTATACCTAAGCATAGTCACATCAGGGAAGGACATTCAACCAACATTAGGGGGGAGGAAGATTTTTACTTTGGTAGTTGGGCCGGCCAAGGGCTTCCACAGCAGGAAATCCCACAAGTCAGGACTGCAACAGTGAAACATGAAGAACAAAACAATTTATCCCAGCAATCAGTGAATGTGAGTAGGCATGAGTGGGATTCAAGCTGCTGTATCGAAGCTGCCTTTAGAATACTTTTTCATGAAGAAACAGACATGTTATGACGCAGAAAGTACAGTTTTGTACCTACCATAAATGTAGATGTTCGAGTGCTAATACAGCTGCAGTAAT
This sequence comes from Protopterus annectens, assembly GCF_019279795.1. NCBI lineage: Eukaryota > Metazoa > Chordata > Ceratodontiformes > Protopteridae > Protopterus > Protopterus annectens. The sequence continues at coordinate 1,346,094,168 of NC_056741.1, read as the reverse complement.
CACAGATGGGTTCTTTGCCGTCAGGCGGTCCCTCGGTCGGCCGAATTCCAAAGTCTTGGTCCGGCATCGGTTGTCGTCGCTTTCTCTTCTGACGTCAGTGAGGCCAGAGTATATAAGACACAGCCGATGCCATGTTCTTCAGTCTTTCTTGCCCCAGATGTCAGGTTCCCCCAGAAGGAAGGCAATACATAAACTATGCTTATATGAATATATATCCAAGCAATGCAATATAATCCAAAATCAGTGGTTGCAAGCAAATAAACCAAAGAAGGATAACCCAGTCAGGTTGTATGAAGGGGTTGTTAGGCCCCATGCCTTTACCAAGAGGGGAAGGAGGGAGGGAAACCTGTACTGCAGCTGTATTAGCACTCGAACATCTACATTTATGGTAGGTACAAAACTGTACTATGTTCATCATGCATACAGCTGCAGTAATCACAGATGGGTACAGTCCCAAAGCTACGCACAGGGTGGTAGGTACTAGGAGGAACTGGGTTGAGCCAGAATGCCCTGCAAAACAGCAGTGGCAAAGCCTGCTCTTGTTCTGGAATATAAAGGCAGGTGGTAGTGTTTTGTGAATGTATGTACAGAACTCCAAGTGGCTGCCTCCAAAATATCTTTGGTAGGAACTCCTCTGAGGAAGGCTGTAGAGGTAGCTGTGGCCCTGGTGGAGTGTGATCTGATACCTGTAGGAACAGATTTCCCATGATAGGAACAACAAAACCGTATGCAGTGGCCTATCCACTTTGAAATAGTCTGCTTGGAAACTGGCTTCCCTTGAGCCCCTACAGCCTAGGACACAAAGAGTTGTTCTGATTTCCTGAAGGACTTTGTTCTGTCCAAATAGTAACGTAGCTGCCTATGGATGTCTAAAGAATGTAGTAGCCTTTCCCCTTTGTTTTGAGGATTGGGGTAAAAGGTAGGAAGGTGTATGGCTTGATTTAAAGCTACCCTGGATACCACTTTAGGCATAAATGATGGGTTGGTACGAAGGGCAACCCTGTCCTGATGGAAAATGAGAAAGGGCTGCACCGCCATGAGGGCATGTAGTTCCGAAACTCTACGAGCTGAAGTGATAGCCAGAAGGAAGGCAGTTTTCCAGGACAAATATTGCAAATCTGTTGAGGCAGCTGGTTCAAAAGGAGGCAATGTTAACTTTTCTAGTATGTAATTAAGATCCCAGGCTGGTATTGGTTGTCTCCTTGGTGGTCTTATATTCTTAGCCCCTCTGAGGAACTGTCGTAAGAGTGGGTGAGAAAATAAAGGAGGATCCGTGTTGAACTCTGCAGAAATGGCTGAGGCATGGATTTTTATGGAAGAAAATGAAAGTCCACTGTTCAGCAGCTCAGCTAGATACTGTAATACCTGAGGCAAGTTCAGTTTTCTAGGGTCCTGGCCTTTTTTCTCATTCAAAGAACAAAACCGCTTCCATTTTGCGGAGTAAGCTTTTCTAGTAGATGGCCTTCTGGCCTCCAAAATGACATCCTGCACCTCCTTGGAGAGTAGGGTCTGTTGTGGTATTAAGGAATTTTCCATGCAGCGAGATTGAGTGTTTTCAGCTGACTGAAGAGTTTTGTAGCTGTGCTGAGTCAGCAGAAGAGGCATTAGAGGCAGGGACCAGGGGGGAGTATGTGTTAGGCTCCTCAGCAGTGGGTACCAGTGTTGCCTTGGCCAATCTGGAGCAATCAGTATCATCTTCGGTCTGTCTGCTCTTGCCTTCAAAAGCACCTTGGGCAGAAGAGGCAGAGGTGGAAATGCGTAAACTGTCCATGCTGTCCAAATGAATGAAAGGGCGTCCACTCTCCAGGCCTTTGGATGAGAGGTCCTCGAACAAAACTTTTCCAATTGATGATTCCTGTGGGAGGCAAAAAGATCTATGTCTGGCCTCCCCCACGCTTGGATTATTTCTGTAAACACCTGAGGATGTAACTTCCATTCGTGTGGATCTGTCATATTTCTGCTTAAATTGTCTGCCAGCGTGTTTTCCAATCCTGGCAGGTACTGTGCTTGAAGTTCGATTTGCCATCCCAGAGCCAAGTTCCAAAGAGTCATGGCTAGTCTGCACAAGGGGTATGAATGTGTTCCTCCTTGTTTGTTTATGTACCACATTACTGTGGTGTTGTCTGTTCTTATTAGTAATTGTCCTGGATGCAGGAAGTCCTTGAAAGCTGTAATTGCATTTATTACTGCTAGCATTTCTTTTTGATTGATGTGAAGGTGCTTTTCCTTTTGGGACCATTTGCCCTGGATGCACCTGTCCGTCATGTGTGCCCCCCAGGCGTAATCTGAGGCGTCTGTTGTGATAACTTGCTTTGCTTGAGGATTGCAGAATGGGAGGCCTGTGTTTGCTTGACATGCTTGGGCCCACCATAGAAATTCCTTTTGCAAACATGGGATTATTGGTATTATTGTTTCCAAACTGTGACTGTGTTGAGACCATAGGTTTTTTAGGTACCATTGAAGTTTCCTCATATGCAGCTTTGCACATGGGATTAAAAGAATGCAAGATGCCATGAATCCCAGAGCCTGCAGGATTTTCCTTGCAGTAAGCCTGGTACTTTTTTCTAGTATTTTGAAGTACTGAGATAGTTGTCCCTGTTTTTCTGGCGTAAGGTAGGCCATCTGGGTGTTTGTGTCCAAGTTGGCACCCAGGAAAATTATTTTCTGAGATGGTGTTAGCCTTGATTTCTTTGTTGATTGTGTATCCCAGAGCATGCATTAACAGTGTCACATATGCCAGATGTTCCAGAAGTATGTGCTTGCTGTCCGCTTGGATCAGGCAGTCGTCCAAATAAGGGTATATTTGTATCCCTTGAAGTCTGCAGTAGGCAATCACTGATGCCAGGCACTTTGTGAATACTCTGGGCGCAGTAGATAAGCCAAAGGGCAATGCAGAGAATTGCTAGTGGATTGAACCTGCAAGAAATCTGAGGTATCTTCTGCAGCTTTGTCTGATTGGGACATGCAGGTATGCCTCCTTGAGGTCCAATGTTACCAGCCAAAACCCCTTGCCCAGCATGGGAAGAAGTTGCTGTAATGTGAGCATCTTGAATTTTGGTACGAGTAGAAATGTGTTTAGGATGGATAAGTCCAAAATGGGTCTCCAGTTGGTTCCTTTCCTTGGTACCAGAAAAAGTCTTGAATAGAAACCTTGACCTTGTTCGTGAGAAGGTACCTCTTGAATAGCTCTCATGCTTATGAGCTTTGAAATTTGTAGTTGAGCCTCTGCCCTTGGATTCAGTGGCAGGTTTGGCATGCCTCTCATTTTTGGAAGAGTGTGAAATTGAAATTTGTAGCCTCTGTTTATAATGTCCAGGATCCATTTGTCTGTTGTGACAATATGCCAATTGCCTGCAAATTATGCTAGCTTTCCTCCCAAAGGTGCTGCCAGCTGAGAAGTGCTTGGCAAGGAAATGAGGGAGTCATTGGGTTTGCTTCCTGTATTGTTGTGCACTGTCGTCGTCACCTCTTGGTGCTGGAGTTTGCCATTGTTGGCCTCTATATGATCCTTGTGATTGCCCTCTGCCCCTTGTGCGCCTGTATCTACCTCTTTGGGGCTTGTCAGTGGCTGGAAAGGGCCAGTTTTTTGAAGGCCAATTTCTGCTAAAACGTGGAGGTTGGACCTGTAAAAAGGCTTTGACAGTTTGCATAGATTTGGCATTTTCCTCCATTTTCCATAGTATCTCCTCAGCATTAGTACCAAACAAGCACATCCTTTTGTAAAGGAGCATCCAGAAGTTTAGCTTTCACATGATCAGGCAAGTTTTGTTCTCTAAGCCAGGCATGTCTTCGAATGACTGATCCTGTAGCAGCCGCTCTACTTGAGGCCTCTAGGGCATCATAACCACATTGTAAAGTATGTTTACCCACTTGCTCTGCACTATGCATCATATCCTGTAACTCCTTCAAATCTGGTTGTTCATGTTGGGACATTTTATTCCTTAATTGTGATAACAGGAACTGTTGATATTTAAGCATATGAAACTGACAATTTAAGGCCCTCATGGCTAGGGTGGCCGAGGTATATACCTTTTTTCCCCACCTTTCTAAAGATCTTGACTCTCTTTCTGCAGGAAGAGGGTTCTTGGCAGTGGAGGCCTTCAAACCCTTGGGGCCTTGTGAAATGGTTTCAGGGTCAGCATTATGGCTTTTGAAGAGAAATTGGTGAGAGTTAGGTACTCTGTAGTACCTATCAGGTTTGACTGGTGCAGGAGGCAGAGAATCCGGGTTAAGGCAAGCCTCCGAATAAACATCATCAAGTATGTCTAAAACAGGGGGTATCGCCAGAGGTCTGTGTTGAGGTAACAAAAGAAATTCCCTAAGTCTTTTCTTAGAATCTGAAAAGTCTTGGCCTTCCCAATGGAAGTGTTCCCTCAAGGTGTGCAAGGTTTCCCCAAAGGAAAAATCCTCATGAGGGGATACAGAAGGGATGGACTGCTCTGCATCCGAATCCTCAAAAGGGGAGTAAGAGTGTTCCTCTACATCAGAATGTTCTGATAAAATGGATCCCTGATCAGAAGAGAGAGAATCTTCCTCCACTCTGGGTCTCTTGTCTGGAGGGGGTTGAGAACCTCTGATAAGAGTAATTAAATCCTCAGCCATTTTAAGCATCTGTTTTTTAGGCATGGGACCTGGGGATGGGCCCTGTGCAACAGGCCTCTTGTGATGCCTGGCTGCTTTGGACTTAGTAAAGGCCTTAATCGAAAAAGAAGATGAGGGTCTAAAGACACCATGGGTGGAGGTGGACCTGTCCACATTAGTAGGCTCAACATTAGCAAAGGCTTCGGTGGTTGTAGTCTGGGAAAGGGCCGAGGTCCCAGCGGTCTCGGGTACAGAGGACACCGCCAAAGGAGTGTCGTCGGTAATCAGGGACTGCAAAGGCATCTCGCTGAGAACCGGACCACGTGTAGCCTGTTTTGGCGTGGTGTTGGCGGGGACCGCGGGCCTCGCATGTCGGTCCTTCTCCTTGCGTTTTTTGGACAAAACGGTAGTCGGAGTGTCCGACGACATCTTATAATCGAAAGCTTTACCAAAATAGTGTTGGGCGAACACCGCCCAACGTTTAATAGTGCGTTTATTGAAGGTAGCGCAAAAGCGACAGCCCGAGACATCGTGGTCTGGGCCTAAACAAGGTATGCAGAGGGAATGGAAATCCTTATGCGGTATTTGCTTCCCAGAAGAAATACAATTATTAACTTTTTCTGACATCGGTCTGAGGCAAGAAAAGGTTCCCCAATGGGGTACTTAGCTTTAATGAAGACTTCGGTTTCCAAAATTTTCGTAATTCAGGAGCTGGCCGACCGGCACTTGCGAACTGCTTCTGCTTCGGGCACCGCGCAGCAAAAAAGACTGGAGAACATGGCGTCGGCTGTGTCTTATATACTCTGGCCTCACTGACGTCAGAAGAGAAAGCGACGACAACCGACGCCGGACCAAGACTTTGGAATTCGGCCGACCGAGGGACCGCCTGACGGCAAAGAACCCATCTGTGATTACTGCAGCTGTATGCACGATGAACATCAGGCTAAGGAAGAAATACAAAAGTTTTTCCAACAAAAATAAAAATAGTTTTTCTACCAGCATAAACACCTTGTTGCATTTACTGCAACAGTATGTAATTTTGTTTTATTTAAAGATAGTCAATGTAGTTTTTTCTAAGGATAAAGTTAATCTTTACTGAAAGTATACAAGATGTTTTTCACATCTGGGAGGGGAATAGAGATAAGAACAGAACACACAATTAATGTAAATAAGAGCATTGGTTATAACATGCACTTTAGCATGGATAAAGGTTAGTTGTGTAAAATCTTACCATAATGTTAGATGTCCTCTTCTCTGTTGCAATATTCTTTACATGAAGGGGGAGATTGCCTGCCAAGTGACCAGACTTCGCCCAGTATACAAAAGTCTTCAGTGCCTACGTTGTGTGGTACGTTGCAAGTAGACTATCGGACGTAGGCCATAAAAGCAACGTATGCATGCACCACCCCCAGAAGTGAGTCCCCCAGGGAGAATACTTGAGAAATTTTATGTATGGCAGGTACATCCAAAGAAGAACAAATGCAGGGGGATGGAGGGTGGGATAGAATACTGCAACAGAGAAGAGGATGACATCTAACGTTATGGTAAGATTTTACACAACTAACCTATGTCCTTCTATTCTGCTGTTGCAGTATCCTTTACATGAAGGAGAATGGAAAATCCCATGAGGAGACAGAGAGGGAGGAGGTAGGGGCAATGGAGCTTTCTAAGAAGCTGTGAAGAATGTCCCTAGTGAAGTCTGCCTTGGATTTGGAGATGTTGTCCAGTCTACAGTGCTTGGTAAAAGTATGGACTAAAGACCAAGTAGGTGCCTCCAGAATGGAGTTGGTGTCCAACCCTTTGAAGAATGCTTCAGATGAGGCAATGGCTCTCGTGCAATGTGCCCTGAGGAAGAGAGGGTCTTTCCAAGGTATTCATAGCAAAAGGTAATAGATTTTGAAATCCAGTTGGAACTAGTTTGCTTAGAGACTGTAAGCCCCAGGGCTCTAGGATGGAAGGACACAAAACAGTAGGTCAGATTTCCTGATGCTCTTGGTTTTGTAAAGATAAAACCTAAGCTGTGTACGTCTAAAGTATGCAGAGCTCTTTCTGCAGAATTTTGGGGAGAAGGGAAGAACGTAGGAAGGGGGCTAGCTTGGTTGAGTGCTAACTCATTTACCACCTTAGGCATAAAGGAGGGCTTGGTGCAGAGGGAGACCCTGCCCTTATGGAACACTAAAAAAAGGAGGGGAAACATTTAAGTGCCTTAAGTTCAGAAATCCTGCTGGCAGAAGTGACTGCCAGTAGCAGAATTGTTTTCCAGGAGCAGAATTTGATAGAGGCAGCTGCTGCTGGCTCAAAGGGAGCCAGGGCCAGTTCTTCCAAGACAAAGTTAAGATTCCAAGCGAGGTGGAACTGGTCTCCAGGGAAGTCTCATGTGAAGGACACCTTTCAGTAATTGTTTGGCCTCAAGCCTGGAAGCCAAGGGAGATGAGAGGTGCAGATGGGCAGAGATGGCTGTCATGTGCACTTCCACTGAAAAATATGTTCGGGCCAGCATTCAGCAACTCACATAGGTATGACAAGAGTGTGGGGGCATCCACTGTTAGTGAGTCCAGATAATGAGACACACACCAGAATGAAAATGTTCTCCATCTGGATAAAATACGATCTTCTAATATTAGGTTTCCTGGCATCTTGTAATATCCTGAGCACGTCCTCTGAAAAAAGTTGTCTGTATGGAATCAAGGCCCTATCACCCACAGCATCATCTGCAGAGTTAACAGGTAAGGGTGAATAAGGGTTCCCTTATGTTGTACGAGTAGGTCCACTCAGTGGGATAACTTATTGCCCTTGGCTAAATGCAGGAGTAAAGGGAAAGAATGCTGTCTTGGCCAAAAGGGGGTCACCAACAAGATTTCTGTTCTGTCCTGCTGCATCTTCATTAGGACTTTTGGAATGAGAGGCAGGGTAACAAATGCATATAGGAACACCACTCTCCATGAAAAATTGAGAACGTCCACTTTCCAGACCAGAGGGTGTGAGTCTTTGGTGGCACAAAACGGAGGAAGTTCATGGGGGACACAGAGAGATCCACTTGTGGAATAGTCCTTTGGTGGGCAATATCCAAAAACACATCCCTGTGAAGCATCCATTTGTGGGTTTGTGTTTTAGACCTGCTCAATGCGTCTGCCAATACATTTAAGCTGGAGAGAATGTATACTGCCTGAAGGGATGTCTGAAATTTGACCACCATCTCCCACATTTGCAGAGCTAATCTTCACAGGAGGTAAAACATGGTCGTCGTCCCCGTTTGTTTACATACTAGAGCACTGTCATGCTGTCTGTGAAAACTTTTAAGGGCCCTGGAATGAGGACAAAGGCCTGAAGTGTCAGAAGTAGTGGTCTCATTTCCTTTACACTGATGTGACCTTTCCTTTGAGAGGGTGACCAGGTGCACTGTGGTTTCATGGCGCCAAAGGCTGCTCCCCAGTTTGTATCTGAGGCATGTGTGTACATCTCTTATACTGGAAGAAGAGGATGACGTGGGAGGCCTGGGTTGGCAGAGAGTTGTTGAACCCACCAAGTTATTTTCTTCTTCAGTCAGGGAAGAACAGAAATTTGAAACTCCAGTTGCTGTGCATGCCCACACCAATTTCAGGAACCACTGCCATTTCCTCATGTGTATTTTTGCCAAAGGGAGCATCAGGATAGTGGATGCCATAAAGCCCAGGGTCCTGAGAAAGGTTCTGGCTAAAATGTGGTGAAGAGGGATGAGGCTTTGAAAGAAGGCACTGAGCTCCTGGACCTTCTGGATGGGAAGGGAAACTTTCATGAGGTTTGTTTGGATCCTGCATCCCAGGAAATGTGGTCCTGTGATGGGGCGAGAACTGATTTCTGGTAATTTATAGTGAATCTCAGGGAAAGAAAGATGGAAATGTTGTAGTTGAGATCTTGCTGTAGCGCCAATGGAATATCTGCTTGGAAAATAATATCGTCCAAGTGTGGAAAAATTTTGATGCCCTGCAGTCTGCAGAATGCCACCACTGCTGCTAGACACTTTGTGAAAACCCTTGGGAAAGAAAGATGGAAATGTTGTAGTTGAGATCTTGCTGTAGCGCCAATGGAATATCTGCTTGGAAAATAATATCGTCCAAGTGTGGAAAAATTTTGATGCCCTGCAGTCTGCAGAATGCCACCACTGCTGCTAGACACTTTGTGAAAACCCTTGGGGCAGTAGAAAGACCAAATTGCAAGACAGAAAACTGAACGTGTCCAGAGGCAATAGAGAATCTTAGATATTTCCTGCAGCTGGGATGGATAGTAATAGGACGAGAGGCATCCTTTACATCTACTGAGGCCATAAGCTTGGGGTAAGATCAAAGGGAATAGAGTTTGTAATGTGAGCATCCTGAAAGTGGGTACTTTCAGGTAGGTTTTTAGGAAGGGGAAGGTCTAAGATGGGTCTCCAAGGGCCTTCTTTCCTTGGGACTAGGAACAACCTGAACAGAATCCCTTGCCTCTTTCATGCACGGGAACATGCTGAATGGTGCCTTGACCTAGCAGGGTTTGTAGCACCTGTGTAAACAGTGGTAGTAGTTCATAGGATGGTTGGGGAATGCCCCTGAAGGGCAGTAGAGACCTCCAGACCAATGAAATATCCATTTTTTTATGATGGAAAGGACCCAAGAATCTTGAATAATGTTCTTCCAGGCTGCACTTGAAAGGGAGAGATGTAGGGAAAGGGGAGGGGGAGCAACGTGGTCCAAATAGTCAAATGGACCCTGGTCGGTCTGTAAATGGTGGTTTTGGAGGTGGGGTTTGTTGAGGGGTCCTAAACAGTTGCTGTCTCTTTCCAGATCTCTTAGTCTTAGACTGAGCTGGCCTGGATTGTCTCCTGAAAAAAAGCTAGCTTAGAAGGGTAATTTGTCTGGAATTTTTGGACAGGGGATACCAGGAGGTGTTTTAAGTCTTTCATCTCCTTACCCTTCTCCTGCAAGATTTTGAAAAGTTCAGCCAGCTGCAGTGCCAAACAGGGCTTCATTGCCCAGGGAGGCATCCATCAATTTGGATTTGTTATCCTCTGGCAAAGGCTGTAATCTTAGCCATGCAAATCTCCTAAGGACAGACCCTGAGGGAACTGCCCTAGCAGAAGCCTCTGTGGCATCATAGCTACATTTAATTGAGTGCCTGGTGACCTCAGAGGGTCTACCCAGCAAGGATGTAGCTACAGCGTTATTCTCGGATTCGGGCAGGTCAGAAATAATTTTAGATAACTGTGACAAGAGCTCTACTGAGTATTTTGTCATATGGCTTTAGTAGTTGATTGCCCTTAATGCAAAGGTGGCAGATGTATATACTTTCTTGCCCAGTCTCTCCAAATGCCTGCTGTCCTTGTCAGATGGCAATAAGGTGGTTGGGGGGTTGTCTGAAGACAGAGTGATGACTGATGATCAGCTGAGGGTGTTCTCAATAAAAACTTGCAGTCTGCAGGCACCTTACAAAATCCGTACATATTTTAGGTGCACGAGACTCTGAATCTGGAGTCTTGCTAGATGATGCAAAAGCATCTAAGAAAGCATGAAGGATAGGGGGAATAGCTGGGGGTGTTCACTTTCAGCAAGTCAAAGTTTTTGAATATCTCTCATTTCGGTGGTTTCCCACTTGAAATGTTCCGGCATACTGGTAAAATGGTCACTAAAGGAAGTCTCCTCTGCTGGAGAATCCATCTCATTAGAGTCTTCTTCTAGGCAGACAATCTAGTGGGAGGGGATCTGGGTTGAATATGCCAGTGACTAATCAACAGAAGAATGTTCCTCTTCAGAAGAAGTTTCTTCCATTACCCTCTTTTGAGGAGGAGCAGTCCAAGGGGAGGTAGGTACTAACCCTGGACGAGGTCCGACAGACATGAGAGCATTAAATATGCTTTGAGAAAAGGCTTGCCAATCCATTTGAGGATCAGGAGGAGGACAGACATATTTAGTCTTTTCTTTTTACTAGGAATATCCATTCTATGAAGTGACAGTGGGCTGGATGCAGTCCTGCACTGTATGTCCAAATCCATTTCCTCCTTAACTAGGATGGTTGGAATCCTTTAGTGCCTTCAGAAATAAGGAATAATTAGTTTGGGTTCCCCTTGAACATCCGATATGGATGCCTGCGGTACCTCCAAGGACATGCTGCTATCTTGTTCCACGGTGACCTTGGCTATAGTTTCCTCCTGTAGTTCGGACAGCCCTGATCAAATCTCCAGATTAGTGATAGTCTCTCTCAGGCATGGCATCTGGCACTGGAGGTGCAGCCGAAGTTTCCGGCCTGGATTTCTTGGCCTTCTGCTTCACTAACGACTCAGCCTCTGAGCCCGAGGGACCCCTTCCACCCTTTTAGTGAGAAGCTTTAGCGGCTGATTTTTTAAGTAGATGGAAAGGGAAACAAGCCTACTCCTTAAGGTTTTGGGAACAAAAGACTGGCAAACAGGGCAAGCCTTATGGTTGTGGGAAGTCTCAAGACAGAAAAGGCTCTGTTGGTGGTTGTCTTTATGTGGAATCTGACGTCCACAGTGGCATTTGCCCTTCTGGGATGACATTAAACTTTATACACAATCAAAAGCTAGAAAAGGATTCCCCAATAGGGCACTTATCTGAGATCTGGAAGTGGTCTTTGGTGATCAGACCGTATGTTATGTATGGAAGATGCGTTCTGTCTGGTAGCAAAGAAGTTCTGAGGATGCTGCATGTGTACATCGCTTTTATGGCCTACATCAAACAGCAGCCTACGTATGATGTACCACGCACCTTAGGCATACTGGCTGACGTCAGGTCAATTTGGCAGGCAATCGCCCCCCTCATGTAAAAAATACTGCAACAGTAGAATAGAAGGACATCCTTAATTTTATATTAGGTAATGCCTGTGGGTATAGACGTCGAGATTTGGGACAACTGTTACTATCAGGAATTTTAAACATCATTATTTGAAGTTGTGCACAGTTTTGTGCATTTGTCTTAAATTCATAGGTTACGGGGTGATCTAGAGGTGCGTTTCTTTTTTGTTTGAAGATCTTCATTAAAACAAGGTCTTGCAAAATATGACATAGGTTCAAGATGAGAAGAAACAAGTTTATAAAAGATAAACCTGCCAAACATAATTAATGTCTGTATGTAACACAAAAGTTGGAAATAGGCATTTAAAAAAGCTGTCATGTACAACAGGTGGGACTACCCCAGCCATATTATTTTGGAATGTAAATGGCCTCAGAGGTACAGACAAAAAGGAGAATTGAATTATATTAAGAAATGCTTAGTGCAAATAGCAATGCTGCAGGAGACACGACTGGAAAGAAATGAACGTATGATTTTGATAAGGATAGGATTTCAGGACGGATATTCTGCTGAACATCAGGGGAAAAAGGGTACTGACAGAAAAAGAAAATAACAGATTGATTAGTGGCAATAAGGGGCAACTGGAATGGAAGGAGGATTACACTGGCATGTACTTATATTCCACCCAAAACTGCTATTATTGAGCTTAAAAAAATTGAGAAATAATCACATTTAAGCAGGGAATATTTCTTATTGGTGGGGACTAGAACTTAATTTGCAAATGGGAGAATGAATCTGGGGGTCCAGAGTGGAAAACAAAGGAGGGTAGATTTCTGAAGAAATTTATGAAAAAAATTGGTATGAAATAATTGAATTCAATAGTAGGAACTCAGAGAATTTACATATTCTCCAAGGTACAATAACTGGGCTATATTAGACAGATTATATTTCACAAAACATGCATTTAATTGAAAGGTTTGACACAAATCCAATAACTATTTCAGATCATGCATCAAGAAAAACTTAGATAAAAATGTCGACTAATGATGTAAAAATAAGGCACTGTCACTTTCTCACATAAGAGATAAATTTAAGAAAAGGGGAGTGGAAATTATTCATAAGTTAATTGGAGAGAGAGAAACTGCTTTATAGCTATTTGTTCAGAAGCTGCAGCTAGTGAATAATGGGATAAAATGAAAGTGGGGTTTAAAATAGGGTATAAATAAAAGACATGGTTAAGAAGTAACAGAAACTTGAGGGGCTGACAAACATTAAATTACTGCAGAATACGAGGAATCGCACAAAACAAGAAGAGACGCAACTGCAGAGAGATAAACAGAAAACAAAGGCGTATGTTAATATGAATGAGTTTTAATATTCTTAAGCAACTGTTTTTTGATAACTCCAGTACATAAACACTTTTAGGAAAATGACTTGGGCAACAGAGAGAAAGTGTTGTTGCCAAACTTAGGGGACCTATAACAAGAAAAATAAGCAGAGCTCCAACAGAGGTATTAAGCAATTTTGGAAATTTTATGAACATTTGTAAACAGAAACATGGAAATCACAAAAGAGCAAAAATGGAAATATTTATGAAAGACTTTAAGTATGCCAAGTTTAGAGGCAGACGAAGCTCAAGAATTAAAAGTAAGATAGGATGAAAGGAAATAAAACAGTGACATATAATCTACAGGAAAGACTTCGGTAACAGATGCTTTTCTCCTAGAAGTTTCGAAACTAAGAGGGAAGAAAATGATAAAAATCTGAAAGGTTTTATCCAACAATATTTTAAAGAAGGGGAAGCACCAGTATCCTGGACGAAAGTTTAGGTGGCTGTAATACCTAAAGACAGTAAAGACCCATCAGACCCAGCTTCATATAACACAATTTCAATCTTGGATCAAGATTACAAAGGGTTTATGTTTATAATAGCTAAATAAATGGCAAAGGCATTACCAAAATTAATGCAGCAAAATAATCAATGTGGTTTTGTGAAGGAGAGCCAAACATCTGATAACATTAACAAACAAACAACAATCCAGAGAAGCAGAATGTAAAAAAATATCAATGTTATTGGTGGGTCTTGATGCAGAAAAAGCATTCAAAAGAGTAAGTTTGGCTTTTATGAGTGTGGTAATGGAAGCAATTGCATGCCTTGAAACAGCAGGATAATTAGGAAGATATATGAGGGATCGGAAGCAAGAATTAAAGTGAAAGGATTCTGCTCTGCTGTGTCTGAGCAAAGGAACCAGACAGAGGTGTCCTTTTCCTCCTTTATTTGCTTTACATTTAGAGCCACTGACAAAGAAAATAAGGGACTCAGAAATTCAAGGATATAACTGGTATGATAATTAAGAAACGTTGTCTTTACAAATGATCTTTTGTACTTGATAAAATCAGAAAAAGGACATTTCAGTGCTGGGGAACATTTTGAGATAATTTCAAGTCTTCTGGTATATAGACATTAATGAAGATAAAAAAGAAGTTATGCACTCAAAATAACGTAAAAAAATACCCAATGGATATTACACTTGTAAAATAAAAACACAACGACTATCCAAGTATTCCGAAACGTTTTCATCCACACACTAAGCGCTTTCACCATCAACACATGGCATCATCAGAGTGAATGGAATCAAATTGTTCCCTTACTTTTATACATAATGTTAAAACAATGCTCTTATTGGCCAATACCATAATTACCTTGTTCTTAAAGAAGCATATATCAGACTGTTACATACAGCTCTAGCACTTATACAAACTGTCTTTGAGAAACATATACATTTCTACAAAATTCTTGCCAATGAAAAATATGTATGTATATGCTTAACATATAACATTTTAAAACACTTTAAAAATTACATTTTTTAAAAATTGTATGCCAACAGTATACATTTTTAACCCTTCTATATAACATTTGCCCTTTGTTTCAGTATTGGTTTTAGGGAGATGTGTTTGTTTAAACCAGGTGGCATAAAAGCTTTTAACAAAATCTGCCATTTATACTCCAAAAGTTCCACCTTTAATTTCTCATCTCCCCTTCTTTCACTGAGCATCACCCTATCTATAACAAAAAATACAAATCTCCTAAAGTTAGTACACTTCATACTGTGTACATATAGGGCATTGTGTATGTCATGACCCTTGATAGCCCTAAGATGTTCCCCTATCCTGTCTTTTAGTCTCCTAACGGTCTTCCCTACATAGTAGAAACTACAGTTGGTACACGTTGCCAAATAGACCACCTTAGTTGTATTACAATTAACTCTTCCTGGACAGGAAATAGTTCTGTTGTACCCTTGTATACTAACATAAGGGCCATCATTAATATACCTACACATCCTACAAGTACCGCATCTACTCATCTTGGAGACAATGTTTTTAATATTGTGCTGTTCCAAAAATTCTTTTATATTCCTTCCCCTTGAATAAACTATTCTAGGGAAAGTCCCAAGTAGATTTTTTAATTCACCACTGAAACAAAAATTCCATGCTGTACGAACTTTCTCTATTTCTTTTACTTGACTATTGTAAGTTAATACTAAAGCCCTAGAGTTAACTGCATCTTGTTGTTTAGATATTATCGCAGTACTAATATTCTTAACCCCTAAAATAGGAAAAAATGAAGTGTTTCTTTTATTTAGAACTTCATTACGTGTTTTAATCAACAATTTCAGGGGATAATCTCTTTCCAAAAACATCCCAATCAAGGTATATAATTCTTCTTCCAAGATTTTATTGTCATTTATAATTCTGGACAACCTTACCATTTGCCCCTTTACAATACCCCTACGTTGATGCAAAGGGTGACAACTACTGTAATGCAATAGTGAGTTACTGTGTGTTTCTTTCCGATATATTTTACTTGTTATACCATCTACACCCTTTACAAGAGTTATATCCAAAAAATCTATTTGCTTGTCACTCCATTTACTAGTAAATCTAAAAACTGTAGTAGTTGTGTTCAAATACTCAACAAAATTTTTTGCTTCTTGTTCATTCCCTTTCCACAAAATCAGGACATCATCTAGGAACCGATTATATAATAATGTTTTGTCTTTGTATATAGAATTCAAGACAAACTGTTCCTCCCACTGAAGTAAAACTAAATTTGCAAAACTGGGGGCACACTTTGCCCCCATTGCTACACCTGAAATCTGGTGGAAAATCTCACCTTCAAAAGTCAAATAATTATTCTTGAGTACTATTTCCATACAGGACACAACAAAATTCACATTGTCATTACTCAAACATTTACTTCTAACCAAACTTTCAGTAAAATAATCTATACCTTCCCTCATTGGGTATTACTGTGAACAGATTTAACATCCACAGTTAGAAAGGACCAATCAGTGTCCATACTTTGGAAGATGTTTAACCTTTGCAAACAATGCCAGGAGTCTTTTAATATATGTTAAGCCCTTTTTACAACCTGCTGTGTTTTCCTATCCACATAGGCAGCCAATAGTTCCGTTTTTGAGCTCTTTGATGAAACTATGGCTCTAAACGGTGGACTATATAAATCTTTATGTGTCTTTGGAATTCCAAACACAACTGGAGTAACTGGGTAATCAACTTTCAAATAGTTATAATCGTCTCCATTGATTGCTCCCTGGTATAATGCGTCTAGTAAAAACAAATCAATTCTGTGGTAAGAAATATTCACTTCATTTAAAGAAACTCTAAGGTAAGTGGTGGTATCATCCAAAATGTCCATCATCTTGCCTATATAATCAACATTTGACATAATGACAGCCCTCCCACCTTTATCTTGTTTCATGACTCTTAGCTCTCTATTAGTTGCCAATTGCATTAAGGCTTCTCTTTCACTCCTATTTAAGTTGTCGTCATACTGCATATTTTGATTTGTTTTACTATTGTTGATCAACCCACCAATGCACACTTTCTAAAAAATCGCTACTTCATTGTTATATGGTGGAATAAAAGTACTCTTTCTGTTACAAACACTAGTTGCCACATCATTTACTGGAATGTTGTTCGTCTCAGTGATATCGTTAAAAAATATCGCCACATTTAACAGTCTAGCATACAACCTAATGTTAGAATATGTTCTCACAATATTAAGTTTGTGTTCAGGTACAATGGAAAAACCCTTGCTCAAGACATCGTGATGGTATTCATTTATATCAATGGCACTGTAATTATATATATTGAATCCTGATTTTTTATAAATTTTAACTAAAGGTGATGCATTCACTTGTGTACATACACAGTCTTTAGAACTGTCCAACAAACTTTCATCATTTTTGTTCAACACACTATTACTAAATATGGATAAACTCAAATTCACTTCTTCATCTAGTATTTTTTCCTGTTGTAATTGTTGTTGGTCCACTGTCTCCTCGTTGGATATCTGTTCGTCGTTTGTGGTAATTGTTCGTGTTGTCGCCCAGCTTGATAATGGTTCCGTTCCACACCATCTCTCCTGTTTTGTAAACCTTCCGACCTCCTTAATTGTGGAGACCGGTCTAAAAAATCATTCTGACCTACATCATTGTCCACTGTTTCATAATGTCCATTGTGTGCCTCCGTATTATTAACCCTATCTCCCCTCTGATTTCTATTACCCGGGGGATAGGCCACATTATCGAGAGACATGCATGACTACAAAAGTAATTTCCTAACTTTGATTTTAACACTTTTGTCAACATACTGTTCCAAGTTAGACAAAACAGACTGATAGTTCTTAATATACGGTGAAAGTAATACATCATTCACAATATTTTCATTTAAAGATACTACTTCTTTTAAGTGCTAACAACTTACTTTAATTATATGCTTCTTTAAGAACAAGGTAATTATGGTGTTGGCCAATTAGAGCATTGTTTTAACATTACGTATAAAAGTAAGGGAACAATTTGATTCCATTCACTCTGATGATGCCATGTGTTGATGGTGAAAGCGCTTAGTGCATGGATTAAAACGTTTCGGAATACTTGGATGGTCGTCGTGTTTTTATTTTACAAGTTATGTACTCACCATAATGTTCCATGTTGGTAGTCCATCTCACCCTTCATTTTTACATATGGGGTTCAGAGCCGATCCTCGGCTCCGACTCGGCCGATTTTCAAGCTCGAAGACTTCTGGTTGGCTAGTGGCTAAGCAAGTATCCCATGGTGCACCAGTGCAATCCCCAGATCTTGTTTGCTGCTTGCTAGAAACAGAAAAAAACCCTAACCAACAAACCAATACTAAAGGGTCACCAACCAAGAGAATAAAGTTATTACCTCCAGATCTTCCAGGATGGGGGGGCAGGAGGGAGGGTTGGTAAAAATGAAGGGTGAGATGGACTACCAACATGGAATGTCATGGTGAGTACATAACTTCTTTAAGTTAGGTAGTCCAATCTGACCTTCATTTTTACATATGGGACAGCGTCCCTAGCGCCTTAATCTTGGGTGGCTCATTGGAAAATACTCCTGAGCACCGTGGAACCAAATGATGTTCTACCCCTGGATGCCAAATCCAACTTATAATGAGTAAGAGGCCTGGGCTGCAGTCTTTGATTTGGAAGAAGTCTTTGCCTTTATTAGAAGCTGAGTAGGCCTGAAAACCCCTTCGGAAGCCGGTACCTGCACAGCGGCTCCGGACCCATCCGAAGGAGCATTGTCCGAAGGTCCTGCAACAGAAATATTCAAAGGCCTAGTTGGCTCCTCATGGGAGTCCATTTCGGCTATCGGTTCCGAAATGGCCGACGACAGGGGCTGCAAAAGCGCCTCACTGACTACGGCCGAGCCTGAAGCTGGCTCTGCTTGTGTGATATCGTCTGATTTGGACCTCGGAGGCCTGTCTTTGTCCTTGAGTCGTTTGTGAACTCCGGTAGCCGGAACCGTATCAGACGACATTTTGTAATTAAAACGCCTACCGAAGTAATGAAATGCAAAATCGCACCTTCGTTTAATAGTACGTTGATTGAATCTAGCACAAAACCGACAACTAGCTACGTCGTGGTCAGGGCCTAAGCAAGGAATACAGTAATAATGAAAATCTTTATGAGGTATTTGCTTCCCACATGAAATACAATTATTAACTTTTTCTGACATCGGACTGGAGCAAGAAAAAAGTTTCAACGGGTACTTAGCTTTGAGTAGGAGAAGAAAGTCTTCGGACTGAAGTTTGTTTAGAAAAAATTGTCAGGAGTCAGCCGACCGGCACTTGCGAACTGCTATCACCGCACGGCAAGAAAGACTGGAGAACATGGCGTCGGCTGTCAGCTTTGTACTCCTGGCACTCTGACGTCAGGGAGCATGGCTGAACAGCCGACGCCGGACCCAGACTTTGGGATTCTGGCTGACCGAGGACTGCCTGTCGGCAGGGAAGAACCCTACAGTCATGACTGCAACAGTGAAACACGATGAACATCTAGGTCTTCTAACTCAAACAGACCAAGTATATAACACAGACACACACAGGTTCAAACACACAGGAAAAAAATTTGCCAACAGCAATCCTAAAATACGACTTTAGCGGACCCCAGCCAAAGACAACAAGTTAACAATCAACAAGTAAACAGTAGAAATAAATCAACAGGAGCCCCTGTTGATTAAGAGCAGAGAAAAACCACCAAAACTAACGATTTAGGCAAAAAAAGTGCAACGGCACCTAATTAACTGGTACACAGGATACTAACTACTAAGGTCAAACAAGTTCACAGGACAAAAAAGGTAAAGGCCTATATATAATCACACTAAATAACAGCAAATATGCAAAAAAACACTTATGAATGAAAGAATTGAAAAGCACTTAGCCAGAGCCAAGAGATGCACATCCGAACTCATCAACGTGGTAAACGAGATCTGGGGATTGCACTGGTGCACCATGCGATACCTGCTTAGCCACGAGCCAACCAGAAGTCTTCGAGCTTGAAAATCGGCTGAGTCGGAGCCGAAGATCGGCTCCGAACCCCATATGTAAAAATGAAGGTGAGATTGGACTACCTAACATCAAAGGCTATAGCTGTAAATTATGTACCCACACATGAACTGGTTTCGGCCATACCCATTATTTTTGGGACACAATAAAAATTATTTAGAAGCATGGATTAAAAAAGGTGGTTTCTATTATGGCAGCTACGGATACGTAGGAAGAGACTAAACAAAAGGTAACACAAAAACTGAGAAACTGCAAGCTCTTGTTTATGGATATGGACAGCAAGATACAAGCAGTGAAAATGTTTTAGTCCCCTTAGTTTTATATTCAGGTCAGGCACATTTTTATCAACCAAAGGAGTTATGGACAAAAATGTCTTCAACTCTTACTAATTAAACTGGAACAGGAAAGGGGCAAGGGTCAAGTGGGATAATTTGATCCTTCCAAAAGCAGCATGTGGTTTAGTATTACCTGATTTGAAAGGATATTTTAGAGCTATACAATTAAAGTTCATATACATAACACAAGCAGAAAGTTATATTTCAAAGTGGAAAGGGATGATGATGAAACGCTTAAACTTAAGAAATATGAAGCGAGTAGGATTTTGGATGCAGGTCCTTAAGAACAAAAGCCGCCATACAGAATGGAATATTTTCTACTACTTTATTAATATAATAAGCCAACATGAGAACAGAGGAAGAACGTTTTGCTGACAGGGATGACTGCGAAAAGGGGTACAAAGAAAAGGCAAGAGGGAGCTGGAATTTACAGGAGAAAACTGTCAAAAAAACCAAGTTATTGGAAGCAAACAACTGTAGACAGAAAGGTAATAGAATGGGAAGAGGCCAACACGACACTTGGACTGACAGCTACAGATTGCCTTCTCTACTAGGGACTGATACCAAAGTATAGGCACAGAGAAAGGAATTGGGAAATCCTAAGTGAAAGACCTGTTCTGGTAGAGTTTTTAGTTCAAACCAGAACAGAAGCTGTTAAGGGATATTTATTATGACATATAAAATACTGCACAATTATTACTGGAATCAATCAGTGGAGATTAGAAAAAATTGGGAAGAAATCGGATAAGCAATTTACAACAGAACAGAAGGACATAGGTATGGCTCCCACGTATGCAACAAATCTATAAGATTTCGGATTTTTTGCTTTGAAGTGTTTTCATAGGCATTTTTATACTCCAAGCAGACTCCAAAGAATTCTTCCTCATGTAGATGACAAATGTTGGAGGTGTGAAGAGTAAGAAAGAAATAACTGTGAATGTGTGTTTTGGGAATGTAATGAGATGGCAGACTTTAAAAATTCCCTATAGAGAGCTCTGTCAAAAAATAGGTGAGTAAATGGGTATAATGAAGGAAATTATTATTTTGTGCAGATACAGGATCTGAATTATCTAGACATACTAAGGTTTAGTTAAGTTTAATTCTGGTGGCTGCCCATAAAATGCAATTACTGGAAAATGGAAACTGAAGTCTAGCTCAACTACATTTGAAGTAATAAATATTGTAACACAGACAACTCAAAGTGAAACCTTTAGAAAAGAGTAAATTACATAGAAATACATTGACATTGTGGGAACACTGCATACAAAATAATGTTCTGGAGGAGGAGTGAGGTTTAAGGGAAAGAGCAATTTATGTAATGTACCAATGACAGTTATACAAAACAGCGTAAGTGATGTAGAATATGTAACTGGGAGCAAGTTCATTTTTTTTCTTTTATATAAATATATGTCTGTCTTAAATGATAATGTAATAAAGGTGATAATTAAAAAAAAATCTGGAGTAAAATCCTTTGCCTTTGTGTATCTCGGGCACTGGTTCTATGACCCCTGTTTCGACCATGTGATGGAGCACTTAAGGAAACAGGGCTGTCTGGGATGGTGGGTGTGGGGTAATTCCACTAAAAAGGGAAGGATTTTCTATCCACTTTTAAGTGTATCCTTTCTGAATTATTCTCAGAGCCCATTTGTCTAAGACTATTTGCGGCCAGGCTGCAGTGTTGAAGCAGAACTTGGGGGAAGGAGGAAAAGAAAGGAGACGGGAGGTCATACCTCTTAAGTGTCCCTGGTTTTGACTCATCCCTCATAAAACTGATGACTTTTGGAGAAAAAGTTGTCAATTACCCTTAATAAATAATGACAATAATTAGAGTCAGACTTCTTTTACTTCAGAAAATGTATACTAATTCATGTTCTACTATTATAGCAATGACTCAAGTTAATAGTAATATTTTATGAGAGTCCCTGGCTTATCTTTTATTCTGTTGAGATTTGTCTGATTGGTTGAGAGCCTGGGTGGGCGTGCTCTGTCACTCGGCATAGTCACTCTTTTGCAGTGAGTCGATGCTTTTCCAGAAAGGAATCTCTCATTTGGTTTCAAAGAGTTATCCTTCTGCTATTTCCTTTTGGATTCTTAATTTCTGTTTGGCTGGGATTTTTTGTCTGTTTTTCCCCTTGAAGAAAGATGTCTCATTTGTGGAGAACTTGGGTGCATGAAACACCCTAGACACTGAGCTCCCTCTATTATCCCACTGTTTAAGTATCTATACAATAGTGGGCTCAAGCAATACTGAACTTCAACGTGCATTCACAAGTTCAGCTTTTAAATCAAAGTAGCTCTGATTATGCAATCAAGCATATTGTCAATACAACATAAACAGCAGCATCTCTTGAGACTGTATTTGCACATTCATGCACACCTCTCAAAGAATGTTTTGAAACCAGAGTCCAGTAAGAAACAATTTCATTCTTATAAGTCTTGTGCTCTGCAGGTTTGGATGCAGCAAAATTATCCAAACTGTACGCCCACTGTAAATTAAATATCCACATATAGCCTAGCTACACTTCAGGGAAACTGGGAAAATGTTAAGTGGTCTACGAACAGAGCAGTGGCCCTGACAGAATCACTAACAATTGGCTGAAGTATACTTCACGTTTTTTTTCCCCTTTTTTAGGTGCAACAGGATCTGATGGGGGGGGGGTTCTACAGTTAGGATCCATCAAGTCAGGGGAGACGACACAAGACAAAATAAACTCACAGCACTGGACTATGTATCACACAATAAGTAATTAAAGTTTCTGGTATCAAATAAATCTCCCACAACTAAGCTCTGTCAAACTGTTTTATCATCATAAACAGTTTTGAAATGTGTTCACAATTCTTTTATAAAACTGACAGAAGAGACTTTCCAGTGCACAAAGTCCAGACACCAAAATAATCAATGTGCCAAACCAGTGTTAAAAATTAGTTTAACAGTAATTTAAACTATATTGTCTTGTCAGGAGGAGTAAAATCAACACTACATTCAAATAACTTAATTCATGGTAAAACTGCAATCCCACATTTAAAACACACACAGCAGAGTCATATATACAGCACATGTATAAATGTTGAAAGTCCAACTGCTGCAATATTTTCCTTTCAAAAGATGAAAATAAAGCAGAGTGATGACAGTAAAGACAGGCATGGTTAATTTGCGATTCTGACCGCCTCTAGCATCGAACAGCATGTGTATGCATACAGACGCCGGTGAAAACACACTGCACTTCTGAGAGAAATACTGAAAGTTTCCTCAGAAACAGTAAAAACAAGCATTTGTCAAAGATACAAGGCAAACACTGCTACAACCAAAAATTCCCACAGGAATTACTATAAACACTGACAAAATATTTAAATATATAATATAAAATTGCAAAGTGAATAATAAATATAATAATAAAATGACAGGAAGGGGATCCCTAAATGGGACTTATCAGAGCAGTAAGCCAGAAAAACCAGCACTGGATCTTGCTAGGAATCAGAGGACTTTCTTTTCGGATGGTAGAAAAAGACAGAACACTCACTTTCTGTGATAGCTGAAGGTTTTCCTCTCAAGATGTGCTCAGCCAATCAACAGTCGCAGGAAGAAATGAGGGGATCCTGAGCTTTTGAAAAGCTGGTCAGTACTGGGCTACCTTAGAGGACAACACAAAAAGCCACTGAAGCAGTGGGAATAATGGACATTGTCATGGACTAGACTCTAAAGCAGCATCTCTAAGAAGCCTGACAATGTACTGTACCCTCTCCAAGAATCGATGGCATTGGAGCAAGGGACCTCCTTTGGACTCCATTATAGTGGCAGCCACGAAGAGTGCTATCAGAGGATACAGCTGCTGTTCATCTGCCAAATCAGGAGTCTTATGCAATGAAAAGGATAGGGAAATGTACTAACAGTTCCGGCAAGTTAATTGCAATGGCATTAAACTACATTGCCTATAATAAACCACTTTGAAATAAACTTAGAAGAACAGGCTTTGGACTCTGAGAAGGCCAGTCACTCAAGTCCAGGAAACGGGCCAAAACTCTCAGGGCAAAGTACAGTTTTGTACCTACCATAAATGTAGATGTTCGAAGATCCACATTGCTGCAGTCCTTACACTTGGGTAGTCCGCTGTCCTCGGTCGGCCCGAATATCAAAGTATAAGGCTGACGTCGGTCAGGGCGCATTAGACTGACATCAGGACGTCAGGGTACAAATGCGCATGACCGACGTCATATCCTCAGTCTTTTCTTGCCCCAGATGTCAGAAGACCCTAACAAGAAAGGTCAAAACCCAAAGACAACAAACTAACCAACAAACAACCACCATAGTACTAATAATATGTACAATATATACAATATACACAATATTTACAATCCAACCCACACAACCACCTCTAACTACAGAGGGAAGGAGGAGGAATTGGACTGCAGCAATGTGGATCTTCGAACATCTACATTTATGGTAGGTACAAAACTGTACTATGTTCTTCATCTCACATTGCTGCAGTCCTTACACTTGGGTAGAATCCCAAAGCAGAGGTAAGGGAGGATGGCACAACTATAAAGAAGCAGGAGCTGCCAAAATGCCCTGTAAAATAGCAGTGGCAAAACCAGCCCTAGATTTAGAGTAAAGTGGAAGGTGATAATGTTTAGAGAAAGTATGCACAGAACTCCAAGTAGCTGCCTCCAAGATATCCTTAGTTGCCACCCCCCTTAAAAAAGCTGTTGAAGTGGCAGTAGCCCTAGTGGAATGAGGCCTAATCCCAGCTGGAACCTCCTTGCCATGATGGGAATAACAGAAAGCAATGCAAAACCCAATCCACTTAGAAATAGTTTGTTTAGACACAGGCTTGCCCTGAGAACTCAAAGCAAAAGAAACAAATAACTGCTGAGACTGCCTGAACCCTTTAGTTCTGCTCAAATAATATCGCAACTGCCTGTGTATATCCAAACTGTGCAAAATCTTTTCCCCTTTATTTTGGGGGTTTGCATAAAAGGTAGGCAAATGAATAGTTTGGTTTAAAGACACACTAGAAACCACTTTAGGCATAAAGGAAGGATTAGTACGCAAAGATACCCTATCCTTATGGAAAATTAAGAAAGGCTCAACTGCCATAAGGGCCTGTAATTCAGAAACCCTTCTCCGAGGGATAAGGGCTAACAAAAAAGCAGTCTTCCATGATAAATATTTCAACTCAGCAGTAGCTGCAGGCTCAAAAGGTTGTAGAGTAAGTTTCTCCAACACAAAATTGAGATCCCAAGCAGGAGTAGGAGCTCTCCGTGGGGGTCTTATATTCTTTGCCCCTCTAAGGAATTGCTTAAACAAAGGATGAGAAAACAATGGTGGGTCACAATCATAGTGAGCAGAAATTGCTGCAGCATGAATCTTAATAGAAGAGAAGGACAAACCTTTGTCCAGTAACTCAGTAAGATATTGAAGAGCCACACTCAAATTAGGCTTAGAAACATCAAATGCTTTTGCTGCACTCCAAAATAAAAATCTCTTCCATTTATCTGCGTACACTTTCCTTGTACTAGGCCTTCTGGCTTCCAAAATAACATTCAAAACTGGCTGTGGAAGCTGAAACCCTCCAGGGTTTAAAACAGAATATGCCAGGCTGTCAGGTGAAGAGAGTGAAGTTTGACATTGAGTAAATGACCGTTCTCCTGAGTTAGCAGGTGTGGAATCGAAGGTAAAGGCCATGGAGGCTCCCGCACCAGACTTCTCAGTAGTGGGTACCAATGCTGTCGAGGCCAATCTGGAGCTATTAAAATCATCTTTGGCTTGTCCTGTCTGACCTTCAGAAGTACCTTTGGGAGGAGAGGCAGAGGTGGAAAGGCATACACATGAAGATTGCTCCAATTGAATGAAAGAGCATCCACTTTCCAAGCTGTTGGATGGAAACTTTTGTGCAAAACTTTGGCAGCTGGTAGTTTAGTGGAGAAGCGAACAGATCTATGTCTGGAGTTCCCCATGACACTGTCAATTTCTGAAATACATGAGGATCCAATTTCCACTCGTGGGGATCCATAATTTGTCTGCTCAACACATCTGCTAAGGAGTTCTGTGCTCTGGGCAGAAACCTTGCCTGAAGATTTAGCTGTAAACTGAGAGCAGTCTCCCACAAAATCATTGCTTGTCTGCACAGAGGATAAGAATGTGTTCCCCTTGCTTGTTGATGTACCACATGACAGTTGTGTTGTCTGTTAGAATCAACACCTGCCCTGGAAGAAGTAAATCCTTGAAAGCCATTAATGCAAATTGGACTGCTAACATCTCCTTCAGGTTGATATGTAGATGTAGAAGTCTGGCAGGCCACGTGTCTTGTATCCACTTTCCATTTAGATGAGCTCCCCAAGCTTTGTCTGAGGCATCTGTCATTAGAATCTGACTCGCCTCTGGCGGGTCACAGAGAGTCCCTTGTTTAGGTGACATTCCTGAGCCCACCACAAAAATTCCTTTTGAATGCAAGGTATTATCTGAATGACAGTGTCCATATCTTGGCAGTGCTGTGTCCATACATTTTGAGATACCATTGTAGCTTCCTCATATGCAGTTTGGCATTGGGAAGCACCAGAATACAAGATGCCATGAACCCCAAGGCTTGAAGGACTGTCCTTGCAGTCAGCCTGGACTGATGAGACAATTGATGGAAGTAAAGAGAAAGATTCTTTTGTTTGTCCGGGGTCAAAAGGCCATCTGGGATGCTGTATTCAGTCTCACACCCAGAAAGCACATGTCCTGAGAGGGTACTAGACTGGACTTTATTTCGTTCACAGAATACCCCAGGCATCTTAGCACTGCTATCACATAGTGTAGATGATGAAGAAGTTCGTCCTTTCCTTGAGCCAGAATCAGGCAATCGTCCAAATAAGGATAGATCTGTATTCCTCTTAGCCTGAAGAAAGCTATCACTGGAGCCAGAACCTTCGTGAACACTCTAGGCAGTAGATAAGCCAAAGGGCAATGCAGAGAACTGATAATGAGAAGTCCCAGCCAGCGTAGATACTTCCTGCAACTTGGCCTGATAGGAACATGAAGGTAAGCCTCCTTGAGATCCAGAGTCACCATCCAGTGATCTTTGCCCAGTAGAGGTAAAAGCTGTTGTAACGTCAACATTTTGAACTTGGGAATGTCCAGATAAGTGTTGAGGATAGATAAATCCAAAATTGGTCTCCACGTGTTCCCCTTCTTTGGTACTAGGAACAGGCGAGAATAAAATCCTAGGCCCACTTCTGACAGAGGGACCGGTTGTATGGCTCCTATTTGGAGCAGCAGAGAAATCTGTTTGTGAGCCTCTATTCTTTGCTGAGGAGGAACGTCTGGCATGCCTTTGAAAGGAGGCAAGGTATGGAAATAAAACCTGTAACCTTGGTGTATGATATCCAATACCCATCTGTCTTGGGTAATTAAACTCCAATTTTCCTTGAAAAGTGCCAACCTTCCTCCCAAAGGTGCTGCCAGACGAGAAGGCTCTGGCAGCTGAAAAGGTAGGTCATTGGGTCTGTTTACGAAAGGACTGACCCCTGCCCTCACCCGAAGACTGTGCAGGTGAACTCCCCGTTCTAGGCCTGAAAGAGCCCTGAGCTCTGCCCCTACCACGTCTAGACCTACCCCTAGACTGGGAATCATAAGAAGGATACGTCCACCCCTTGGTAGGCCAATTTCTGCTAAATTTCGGAGGCTGAACCTGCAAAAAATCTTTAACAGTCTGCATAGACTTAGCCTTGTCTTCCATTTTCTTTAAAACTGCCTCAACAGGTGAACCAAATAACACATCAGATTGTAAAGGAGCATCTAAAATCCTTGTCTTAACATGGTCAGATAAATTCTGATCCCTCAGCCAGGCGTGCCTGCGAAGAACTGACCCAGTGGCAGCCACCCTAGACGAGGCCTGTACAGCATCAAAACCACATTGCAAAGAATGCTTACCCACTTGTTCAGAGACATGTACCAAATCTTGTAACTCTTTACACTCAATACCTTCCGCCAGAGCATCTACCTTAGACTTCAATTGAGACAGTAGATAGTTTTGGTATTTCAACATGTGAAACTGGCAATTCAGAGCCCTCATAGCTAGGGTGGAAGAAGTATAGACTTTCTTTCCCCATCTATCCAAAGCCCTGGCCTCTTTATCTGGAGGTACCGGATTTTTAACAACAGAAGCCTTAACACCCTTAGGCCCCTGACTAACAGTTTCTGGGTCGCCCTAGGACTCTTAAAAGATACTTATGAGCTTCAGGCACCCTATAATACCTATCCAGCTTAACAGGAGCAGGAGGCAAAGAATCAGGATTAAGAGAAGCCTCTGCAAACACATCCTCCACAACATCCAGAACAGGAGGTATAGCCAAAGGCCTATGCTGGGGTAAAACAAAAATTCCCTAAGCCTTTTCCTGGAATCAGAGAAGTCCTGACCTTCCCACTTAAAATGCTCCCTCATGGAATGAAGAGTCTCTGAAAAGAAAAATCCTCAGGAGGAGAAGCAGGAGGAGTAGAATCATCCACATCAGAATCAGAATAAGGAGAATACTCCTGCAAGTCTTCAGCCGAAGACTCTGAAACATCTGAAGCCTGCTCAAAACTCCCCAACTCAGGTTCCACCCTAGGCCTCTTATCAGGAGGGGGCAAAGAACCTCTAATCAAGGTAATCAAATCTTCTGCCATTTTAAGCATATGCTTCTTGGGCACAGATCCTGAAGAACTAGGAGTGACACCAACTGAAGCTAAACCTGGCCTGCCTCTGGGAGAAGCCTTGGAAACAGAAGGAGAAGGCCTAACCACCCTAGGAAGGGAGGGGAGTACAGTAACCTGAGAAGCCCCTTCAGCCTGTCCTGCCTCCTGAGAGGCCACATCCTGCAATAACAAGGTCTCCCCCTGGGACTCCAGAGAAACCTCCGGTGGAACCACCGGCTCCACCGACACCTCTAAAGAACCGGCGTCCGGTGCGGACGACTCGTCTAGCCTGGGCTTAGCTGCTTTATCCTTGCGCTTCTTGAAGAAGCGTACGCCGGAGCATCCGACGGCATATTATAATTGCACCGCTTCGAAGACTAACCTGGCACAATCCAACCTTCTCTTAATAGTGCGCTTATTGAATCTAGCACAAAAGCGACACCCAACAACGGCGTGCTCAGGCACTAAACAAGGAATACACAAAGTATGATAATCTCTATGCGGTATCTGTTTCCCACAAGAAATACAGTTATTCACTTTTTCTGACATCCGGTAAACCACTGAGGCAAGAAAAAACTAAAATATTCCCCAACGGGGTACTTAGCCAACTTTGACTCTGTCTGAAACTCCGAATTCGAAAAATTTCAGAACGCCGAACGGCACTTGCAACGCTGCTTCTGCATCGGACCATGCGGCAAAAAAGACTGAGGATATGACGTCGGTCATGCGCATTTGTACCCTGACGTCCTGATGTCAGTCTAATGCGCCCTGACCGACGTCAGTCTTATACTTTGATATTCGGGCCGACCGAGGACAGCGGACTACCCAAGTGTAAGGACTGCAGCAATGTGAGATGAAGAACATCTATGGTGATTACTACTACTCATTTCAAGATGCTTTTACACAATGCAAACGATACGGGAGAAAGAGCAGCATCTGCCAGCATAACCACAAAGCATCATGCTTGGCTCCATCTTTACAGCTTTATGGATAACTTCAAAGCAACTTTCACATACACTTATGATACACCCAAAGTTAAAGAAAAACTGCAAAACAGTTAAGCAGGAAGAAAAGATACCGACTTCCACAGGTGTTCAGACTAACATCCCTCAAAAGTACAACAATAAAAGAGGTCCACATCTATATGGTTTACGAAATCCCAATATCAATCCTTTGAATTCAATTCTAATATGGCTGGTAGAGGCAGCCACTTTAACAGATGCCACCACAGAGGCAGAGGGTGTCTGCAAAATAGGAAATTCAGGGTGTCCCTTCTCAAGCTGGAGGCTTGACATGCTGCTCTCCAATGAAGGCAGTTTGTTTCTACATTACGCTGCAAGGATGTCCATCATGCACAAGTGGTTCAGAAGAATTAAATCCAGAGGCTATACAATACCCTTTTTTAACCCCCAGATAAACAGTCTCTGCTGCTGCCAGATGTCCCACCCCACCATTGTTTGCTACTGTCTTGGAAAAACGAGTTATCCAGGAGGTCCCACCTGACCAAACAGGCTTAGCAGTCCAATTCAAGATTTTTTTCTGGTTCCAAATAAAATCAAATCCCTCATGCTAATCCAGGATCTTAGTGGCCTAAAATCAACATGTAGTAAAGACCCAATTCAGAATGACCAAGGTGCAAGCAGTATTGCCCTGCTTAATGGAAAACGAGTGGGTGTGTTCAATAACCCTCCAGGACACTAACTTTCACATCAAAACTGCCAAGGCTTCAAGGAGTTTCTGACAGAGAGCTAATCATCAGTTCAGAATCCTACCCTTCAGTCTCACCACAGCATCTTGGGTATTCATCAATCCCATGGTGGATGCCACAGCCTACCTTTCTGCAACTCTGTCTATTCTTGGGTATCTCAGTATATTATAAAAAGTTTCAAGCTACTACCCTTCAACTCAATAGTGTTCAAAGGCTGCCTTCTAGACACACTGTGCACACTGAGACCTCAGTACAGGCTAAACCTCTTAAAGATTCCTTGAATGCCCCCATTCACATGACAAATTTGTAGGCAACATGCTTACTGATGGTTCAATTCCCAGACAGTCAACATGAGGAGATCATTAACCCTTCCTCCCACCGTCAACATGAGGAGATCATTAACCCTTCCTCCCACCGACAACAGTTACCATGAATGCCTCCCCTCTGGGGTGCGGGGGAAGCATTACAAGGGGAGACTGGTCCAAGGGTCATGAAAAGATCTAGAGGCCAATCTGCACATCAATATCTTGAAGACTGAGGGCCGTTCTCCCTGTTGCTACAGACCCTTCCTTCAGGGGTGATTTCCATAAAAGCAAACATGTTAGTAGTATACTGCAACAACAAAGAAGAACCAAATCTTATCCCTCCCCCCTTTCTGAAGAGGCCAAAAGTATGTGGCAATGGGTGACAACTCTGCACCACTGGGGAAAGCCAAAGGTCTAGCAGACAGGCTCAGCAAAGCTATACTAATTCCTCACAAGGCGAATCCCAGTCCTACAGTACTCAACTCTTCGACTGCTGGAGACAAGCCTGGTGCTATGTTTGGCTCCCCATAAAACACAATATGCAGTAGCTAATTTTGCCTTGATCCATCCGAATATATAGTCACAGAGATGCGCTACCCTGTGACAGTTGCCCCCTCCCGGCTTCTTTATGCCTTTCATCCAGTTTCCCTGCTAACCAGATTTCTATGGAAAACCTCTGCGTGCAAACCAATAGTAATCCCCATTGCTCCATTCTGGCATGGTCAAGTCTGGTTCCACTTACTGAGGCATCATTTAGTGAAGCAGACATGGCTTCTCAAGCCACACCAGAATGCATTATCCCACCAATCCGGCCAGCCTCACCCAGACTTGCTTCCCCTAAAGCTAACTACATGGCTTCTTCAATTCCAGCAAAGGACAATTATCCTGTCATATCCTAGAGTATAGTGTCAATATTAGAAGCCAGTACCTCTCAACTGTACAGATATTTGCAGAATGTTCAGATAATTTGCCTCAAATTTTGGTCTGTTCCTCTTAAAACCTGTGTTTTTGACAATGCACTGGGATGATCTAAGGATTAAAGTCACTAAATAATGACATGTATATGATTTTCAGACTTCATTTCCTTCAGAAAATGCATGTTAACACAACTCCTGTTATTCTAACAACTTTCTAACTTTATAAGACCAATATTTAAAATGTGTCCCTATTTTTGGGGCTT
Source organism: Protopterus annectens (assembly GCF_019279795.1). NCBI lineage: Eukaryota > Metazoa > Chordata > Ceratodontiformes > Protopteridae > Protopterus > Protopterus annectens. Next base: position 1,346,062,752 of record NC_056741.1, on the reverse strand, counting down.
TGTCCCCCCATTTTGTTGTGCTTTGTCCACATTTTTTGTGCTAAGTGGTTGAGAGGTATGGCAGCCACTCAGAAGGAATCTACATGCAACATGTAAAAGAACCACTAGAAATGCTTTACACCATGAGCCTCAAGCAAAGGACTGGACCCCTTTCTCAGCTCCAATTCCATTGAATCTATATTTCTTCTTTTGCTCGCTTGATGCTGGCTCAAGCTACTTAACTATTAAAGTTCAAATGGTAGATATTTCCAATTTCTATACTGGCTATCATCTTCACTTGGGGATCACAAATTGCGCAAAACCTTTTTAAAGGGAGCCTCTCTTTTGCATCCCCCCTTTTAAGTAACAGAAAGCACCTCTGGACCTCAATCTCGTGCTAAAAACTTTAGCCCACCCATCTTCAAGCCAGTACTATCTGCAGACCTAAAGTATCCATCAACGAAGACCTTGTTTTTGTAACAATTACCTTAGCAAGACCTATTTCAGAACTGCAGGCTCGCTCTTCCAACCTGTCTTTATCTAGCTGTCCACAAAGATAGTCTCACTAAGCACTAACCCCTCCTTCATTCCAAAAGTGGCCCATGAACATAACCCAAGCCAACTTATTAAACACCCAATTGTTTATAGAATTTATTTTCCTCATCTTTTCTAACCTCCTCTGATTCCTATAGCTGTTGTGAAAAAATGTATATGCCCTGCCAATTATCCCCTTTTTAAAAGTTTTTGTTCTAAACTCAACTAAAACCTCTTCCACAGCAGGTCTTTCACTAAGGATTAACCTATCCTCTTCTCTTTGCCTATACGCCGATACCAATCCCTGATACAAAAGGCAGTCTCTAGCCTGCAGTACAGATGTCTAACTTGGCCTCTTCCCATTCGATTACCTTTCCCTCTCTTTTTATTTGCTCCTAATACCTTGTTTCCCTTGTCAGCTTTCTCCAGTAAATTCCAGCCTTCTCTTGCCTATCCTCTGTATCCCTAACTGCAGTCATCCCTAGTATCAAAATCTCTTTCTCCATTCTCATGTTAGCTTAGTTTTTTTGAATGCTTTCTGCTACTTGATGAATATAATACACTGTATGGCTATTATTCTCCTTAAGGATCAGTATTCAAAATCCCACTCATTTCTTTTTTCTTGAATTTCCCCAGTTTCATCATCATCCCTTTCCACTTTAAATTACAGCTTTCTACTTATGTTATAGATATCAACCTTACCTATGTAGCTCTAAAATAACCCTTCAAACCAGGTAATCCTAAATCACCTTATTCTGTTAGAAGGATCAATATATCCCACTTGACCCATGCCCTCTTCCTCACCCAGATAATCCTTTTTAACTCTATCCATTACTTATTTTCTGGTTGATAAAAAACATGCCTAACCTGTATATAAAACTAAAGGGACTAAAAACATTTTCACTGCTTGCATCTTGCTATCCACATCCATAAACAAGAACTTCCAGTTTCTCACTTTTTTGTATTATCTTTTGTTTAGTATCTTCCCATATATCCTTAGCTGCCATAACAGAATAATTTTAATTCATACTCCAAAATAATTCATTTTATCCTGTCCCCAAATATATGGATACTGCTGGACTAATTCATGGTTGGGTACGCAGTTTATAGCTTCAGCCTCTGAGTCATCTTCATTAATTTTGTTTCCAGAAAAGACTTGAAACTGTCTCAAGAAGTTCTGCAACACTTTTTTTCATCAGGTACAAAATAACACTGTCTACAAATAAAGTCAACTTTTCTGATTACCATACTTACTACATCCTTTAATTTCTGAATCCCTTATTTTCTTTGCCAATGGGTCTAAATATAAAGCAAACAACAAAGGGGAAATAGGACATACCTGCCTGGTTTGTCTTTTCAGAAACAACTTGCTTCTGATCCCTCATATATCCTTTGAATTAACCTTATATCCGGTTCGATTCTCAGCTAGAGCGTCTTCTGCGTGTAGACATGCGTGAATGGGCGTACCTTCGTTGAAGGTTGTGCGTCAGGGCTGGTAACTCGGCACGTAAAAATCAACTACCAATCATTAACGGACCGGAGTTCCGTTGTGGCGACCCCTAACCGGGAAAAGCCGAAAGACACAACAACATTGTAACAGACAATACAATTGCTTCCACTGCCCAATTCAGTACTGTTTTTCCATTTCTGAACAAAAAAGGTTAAATGCCCTCTGAAGAAGAGTAAAACAGGCAGAATGGACAGAGGGCTGGGCTGGGTAGAGGCAGCTCAGCTGAGAAGATGCCATAGAAACAGAGGAAAAGCTCACAATTCTATTTTGTAACCTCTTGCAGTTATGTCCCTCAGTCAATGGACATAGCAAGCCATACTAACTTTGTGACCTTCCTTAATGACTCAAATTTTAGTTCTGTCCCACTTAATCCCTCCTACAACTGGTGACATTTGTAGAAAAAGGTGCCAAATTACACTTCATAAATAATGACATTAATTACAGACATATTTAAGAAAATTTATATTAACTTACATTCTTATTCTGTCATCTTCTCAGGTTAATGGCATTAATATTTTAAAAGTGTCCTTGATAATTTCTAGATTCATCTCAGATTCTTTTGAGAGCTATACAGCAAACCATTATTTTTTAAAATGGCAGCCTTTCTCCTAGATATGAGGAGGAGAGGTATGTGTGGGGCAGGATCTCACCCACTACAGGAAAGACCTGCATATTCCCTATCCCCCAACCTCACAGCCTGACAAGTCCCTTCTTCCTCTTAAAGACTGCTTCAAAAAAAAAAAAAAAAAAAAAAGGTCATTTGCTGTTTCACTTAGTCCACCCTTGACTGCTTGCAATAAAAGTTTGTGTTGCATTCTAGTACGGGAGGACTGGAGGAGTCAATGATTTTCATTTTACCTTTTTATATTTTCTACAAAGAGGCAAAAATATCTTTGATGGAAAAAGTATTCAAATGCCCCTCCACACCAGACAATGACTTCATTGTTAGCTACACATACCTAGTGACCTTCTACTGGAATCAACAGTATTATCCACAATTAATGGCATCTTTTTCAACCTTAAAAACAATCTACAGAAGCTTACTTTCTGAATATTAGGGTTTCATTAAGGATTTTAGTCATAAAGCCAGTGTCAGTGGCTCAGCAAGTGGTACACTGGTTTTTGATGTGGAAGTTCAGAAGGCTGTGGATTCTACTCCCACACCACATCCTTGGACATTTTTTTCTAAAAGTGACATTGCAGTGCAGTGTAATAGGGGTGTTGCACTATCAAGTGTGCTGCCCTTCAGATGAGACATTAAACAGAGGTCCCATCTGCCCCAGTTGGTGGTAGCTTATGTGGACGTAAATGATGCCATGGCACTTATCAAAAACAGAAGAGGCTTGTTAAATACATCAACTTTTCTAGGTTCAAGCACCTAGCCAGCGAGATATTTCCCTGTGGTACATCTGACTGGGGACACATGGCTGAAATGACAGGCAGCTGTAAAGAAATGTCTGTTTGCAAATTCCCTGTGGGCAAAGAGAAGCACATGCTGCCATGTTCACTGCTTTAATAACCAAATGCATGGAGGCAAGAGAAGTAATGAGTGTTGTGGTCAGTGTACAGTATATCCTTATGTAACTACAATATGTAGAAATGTGCTTACAGCATGGAGGAAATCCTGCAGGCTTCTGTAGTTACAGTTATGCTCCAGTATGTGTTTTAGGTAATGTTTCCTAGACAAAATGAAGAGAGTAGTTGTCCACACACACCGATTATAAAAGCACTGCAGTTCTAGCTTAAAGTCTTCCACATCTGAACACATTCTCACCGCTCTAATCATCTGACCCTTGACTACATTTCTTTTAATATAACGATGACAACTCTGGAAATCTAAAAAAAAAAAAAGTGTTAGAAAAAGTAGGTTTTCTAAATAATCTGGACCAAAAACGTCTCTTCTTAGTTCTTAAACATCACATCAAGATAATCAATCCTACCCGGGGAACTTTTATGAGCAAATTTAAAATTTTAACAAATTGTGTTGATGTAATCCACAAAGGCCTCTATCTAGCTATCCTTATTCTTCCACAGAATAAACACATCATCCAGGTATCTCAAATAAATATGCCACGGCTCACTCTACTTTGATTTAACTTCAAACTTGGTTTCCCATGCATACATGGCCAAGTTGACATATATGGAAGCTCGGCTTGCTCCTATTGCTACACCATTGATCAGCTTAAAATGTTCCCCTTTGAAAAAAATAAAATTATTGCACAATATACAATCCATGGGTTCCATAATAAAATTTAACAAACTATTATCAAAATTACCAAGTGCTCTAATAGCTTCATAAAATAATTCTAAACCTGTCCGATGGGGTATAGATGTGAACAAATCAAAGTTGTGAAGAAAATAACTTCCTCTGAAAAATACTTTTTTGATTTTACCCAGGAAGTCCCATGAGTCAATTAGTTTATGTTCCACCTGGCATAGCAAATCTTAACATTCTATCTATAAAGACACCCAATGTGTAAGTGGAACTATTCTGAGCTGCCACAATTATTCTAAGTGGGGGATTTTCTATGTTCTTATGGACTTTAGGTATACCAAAAAGTAAACACCATCTCATTAATAACTCCATGAAACAATGAGTCCTCAAGAAACAACTGAACCTTTTTATGTGCTACATTTATCTCGTACACAGACACTGCTGTGCATGTATCAGTGTCGTGTAACATATCACTCATTGTGTTGATGTGGTCTCTTTGATTCAACACCATGCCACCCCCTTTATCAGGTTTCAAAACTCAAATGTCCCGGTTCTGTCGAATTTCCTTTAAAAGAGCCCCTTCTTTTTGAGTTAAATTATATCATCTTTTGTTAAATTGGCTATGTGCTTGAAAAATTTCTTGCACGCAAATATTCTCACAGTTGGCTATAGAGGGGTGTAGTGGGGGTTGAAATGTACTCTTCTTCCTCAACCTTTTTCCTGGAACTTCCACATTTGGTTTGTCTTTAAACAATTTTAAAATTAATCTTCCTAGTGAAAAGCTTAAGTTCTGTTAAAGTTTTTGCTAGATCACATTTACGTCCCGGAACAAATGTTAGGCCTTTTTTAAAAAGAGAAAAGTGGGTCTCTGTAACTTTATGTTCTGTATAACTGAAAATGTTAAACCATCGAGGCTAAGTAACTTCCCATCAAAAGCCTCAACAATTCTATTAGGTCTTAATAATTCCCCGTTCTTCTTCTTCTTCTTCTTCCAATAATATGTCCCACCCTTGCTCTGTTGTCCTTTCGGGGTGTGGGAATATAATAAAAAACTCTGATGTAATTTTTTAAGGATTCTCGCTGATCTTCTTAATGGGGGATATTCATCACCTTGTACCTCACTATCTGTCCTGTAATTTCACCTATTTTTTGACAGGGGCCACATTTCTGTCTACCTTGTTCTGTTTGTAGGGGAACCCTCCCCCCCCTGCTGCCTCATTCTTTTCATTAACATTCAGTGCGTCTAACCTGTCTTCTCGTTGGTAAGCCTTTGGTAAGGGGTAAGCTACTTTATTACTATACTCATATTCATCTCTGTGCAGCTTTTCCTGCTTCCTTGCCATATTACTATTAACTTGTTCTTCAATTTTATCAAGCACTCTGTCATATTCAAATTCAATACTATTAAATGACAAATCACTAATCGATTAATATCATTAATTTCTTCAGACATACAGTTTATTCTTTTTTCATTTTTCTGAACAATAAATTGTACCAGTTCTAGTCCATGCCGGACAAACATTTCTAATAATTGTACTTCATCTTGACCCTGTACCAGTCTGTTGGGAAATTTGTATGTTCTTAATCCTTTAGGGACCTTTTACATTTAATGCACTCAGCAAGGTAAGCATTGTCACATTGTAAATTACGTACCTTGCTGAGGCTGGTTTCAAAACCTCTTAGTTCATCTTGTAGGTCCCGGTTCGTAGATGTATAGGGCCTTGTAGCCAAAAAAGGTAAAATCCCTATTTAGCCAGTTCTTAAACCGTAAGTTGACATCATCTGTACCCCTTGTCTGTGCACAGGGCATCTCCTCTATGTCATAGCTCGATGGATTACCTCTTGGCCCACTCAGTTTTAGTCTGATGACTTTATCACTAACTTCAGGAAGTGATCTGTGGTCTTTATACGACAGAACACAATCTTAAGTTTTGGTTAGAACACCCTTTATTAGAACTTAAGCATAAAAGGAAAGGAACTTATAGATGCGGGGCGTGTAAGTACTGCGTTTTTGTGTTGGAGGGGGACAATATTACAGTAGGCCAACCGTCACAAAGTATTACATTAGATACAGAGAATTGTAGTAGTACAAGACTAGTGTATTTATCTGTTTGCTTGAGTTGCACATATTACTATGTAGAGAAAATGGCGATGTCTCCGTAAAAGAATTTATGAGCACAATTATGCCATTCAGCATCGAAACTCGAACAATGCCCTTCACAAACATGGTACTAGTTTGTCTGTCTTTTAGAAGGTTTTAACTTTGGTATTCTTGAGGTAGTAAAAAAAAAAAAAAAAAAAAAAAAGCTCGGGGGGGGGGGGGTTGGGAGAATGAATTGGCGTTAAGGGAGTTAAACTGGCAGCTTAGATTAAACGTGACCCCACTGACTGGGTTAAATGAATGAGTACATTTTATGCCTATTTTAAGGAAAAGGGCATTGGATATTTAAACCCCCCATTAGCTACATTATTTTATATTACTTTTTATTATTTATTCATAATTATAAATATTTTTTAATAAAAAGATGCATCAAAATAGGAGTTCCTTGTTAGACGATTGCTTTAATTCTTCCAGCCACTAGATTTTCATATAAATTGCACTTTGAGTACACAACAGTAAAGAACCTTTTTATTGCTATATTTAGCTATTTTGTAAGAAATTATTTTTTATGTAGTTTTTGTACAGAAACATTTTAATGGTGATGTTGCTATGAGTAAAGTGGTTTTGGATTGTTGTAGTGGGAAATGCAAATGTTTATTGTCATGTCACAAGTTACTTTCAAAAAGTAACAGGTTTTAATGATTCTTTGTTTTGAAGAAGTCCCTAGCTTAATACGGATGAAAGCGCTTAACTTTTTTTAATAAAGTCTATTTTTTACTAGCTGTGTGATCTCTCAGGACTGCACAACTCCATAAGGTGTTTTGTTCGAAGTTTTGGTTGACTTCACGGTTAGCGCAACTTGTTTTATAACAGTCCAAATTTCATCCCCACCCCTTTCTCCGCAACTATTTCTTTGTCCCCATATCATCACAGTTCTGTATTTTACTATGCACTTCTTCATTTGTAATATCCTAACACTAAATATCCTATCCATCATATAGTTTCCATCCTTTTACAATAAGCCCAGTAACATATATCCAGATCTATACTTTGAAAAACATTCAAACTGATTAATTTTTCAACCTTGTCTCTCTCACAATCTTCTCCTTGAATATTTTGTATGATCACTCATCGGCTTGTACTTCATTTGCCACTTGAGTGGTAATTTCTGCAATATTAATCTCCACAAAAAATCTGCCATTTCATTAACCTTTGTAATTTTAACGGGACTTTCCTTTATTTCGCTTTTAATGCTGACTTTTTTTTGCACACATGGCTTCACGTAACTTTTTCTTCATAATCTCTACAAACCACACTTTCTTATTTTTATTTACACTCTTTACTGTAATTCACTACCTTTATTTTTACTTTTTTTCTATACTCTAACCTTAGTTTTATATATATATATATATATATATATATATATACACACACACACACACACACACACATACATACACACTCTTCCCTATGTTCTCTGCCATACCAAATTCCTCTATTTCTTCCACATAATGTCTACTTTATTTTCTTCCTTCTTTGACATCCTACAGTGTCTACTATAAAAGCTATATGTACAATGGATTTCCTGAAACCTATATCTTGCCATCATTTTCACAATACAGCACCCCTCTTAACAGGGTTCAACTGTGAACCCCCAAATGATCCCAAAAACAATTTTCAATACTTCATTTGTAGACATTAGTTCTTATACATCTCAGCATTCCTAACACACATGCATGCATCACTTGCTAATCTTGCAAATGTCATTTGGAATGTTCCCCACATATTGGCCACTCTCATTTCTTCAAATACTTCCTTCCACTGTCCTACTTCTGTCTACTCAAATGTAATCCCCATTATACTCATCTCACACTCAGAAATATATCCCTCAATTTTTACATTTCCAAATCCTTTACTTTTATCTTTGTTCAACACTAATTCTACATTATAAAACTGTTTCTTGACTATACAAATCATTTCCTTATCCCACACTTTATCCTTAGCAATTCTAACAATCAGCCTATGCCCATAAACACGGGGCCTCTCACCCAATCTATTTGCCATTGTTCCAATCTCAACTTTCTTCTTGCATCTTAATATGACTGGAAGCATAGTTAAATGTCTATAAATCTCCACTCAAGGGGCATTATTGCTTCACTTCCCTCTTAATATATGCCTCTCCTCAATCTATCCATTAACTAGTACTTTATTCCACATACTACTATACACAATATGTAGCAAATCTTCCATCTCCCCAATCCATAAACTCAATTTCCAACATACCATTCTATACCACCGAATGACTTTTCCATATCAGTCAACTACCTTAAATTCACTTGCTTTTCTTAAAATAGTCAACAACCTGTTTTACTGTGATCAAAATCTTTTACCCGTCTTCCTACCACCCCATAAATTCCTTCATATGGTTCCTCTCCTGTTATGTTCAAAATTTTCTTCTGCAATACTTTCATGAATTTGTAATCTGCATGACAATGCCAGTGGCTTCCAATTTCTTGCATCTTTTTTCACCCTTTATTAAAAAGTAAACCTTATTATCCCTTCGCACAACTCTCGGCTTCATTCCTTATTCAAACCACTCATCGCTCACCACCTATACTTCCATAAAATCTACACCTTAGCCCATTTGGCCCTGGGGAACTATCCAGATTTACTTTTGACATCTCATCCAACTCATTTACTCATGCCTTACTGAACTTCATAATCCTCCATTTCCTCTTCCATTTTTGTTTCATACAATTCCTTCACATACTCCACTACAACTCACAATTCCCTCTTGTTTACATTATATTTTACCCATCTTAGACAGCACACATACTATTTTTACCCTCTCTTGATTTTTTTGCCAAAAATTTTTACTACTTTATCCCGTGTACGAAATAAATCTGCCTCTATCATACCTTTTTTCTGCAGCCTTCATTAATACAGGCACCTCTTTTTCCAATATTTATTTTTTCCTATGTAAAGCTTCTCCATAATTCTGCATGCTACTAACATACTCTTTCTTCCTCTAAAAATCCCTTTCAATCTTCATATGCACCTTTTTATACTTCTTGTACACCATCTACCAGTGTGAACAAGTTTTATAAAAGGGCCTCTGACGAACAGTCCTTCCGTATGACTTCATTTCCTTTATAAACAATTACACATTAATTTCCCCATGTACATTTTTTACACTCGAAATCGGTCTCTTCACATGCCCTCTTCTATATGTACACATTATTTCCTTCCCAGACTAACTTTCAATACTTTATCATATCATTAAATGCCTTCACATCCTGTTTTAACTGTAATCTGAGAATGTGTAGAGAAAAAGTCCACAAGCATTACTGTATTCAGTTTTACAATTTCATACTTATTTCCCCAAACATACCCATCCTGTTGGTCATGTTAATGTATGCATGTACCACAATTACTCTGCACCTAATCCCCATATCTGACATGGCAAAGTACCCATTTCACAGGGATGATTATTGTAATGTGTAACAACTTCCGCTGCAATATTGCTATGCATGAACCAAGCTCCCTTCCCATGTGCCACCCAATTTTCTTTCCCTACAACTTTTCCTTAAACTCTTTTTGTACCATATCTAAAAACCTTGTATCTTCTAAGCATATCAGCCGTTTGCTCTTGACAGCATTTAAGCTCCATTAAACATCTTACTTCACTCTTTATACTGTTGATATTTATTGCAAAAGCATTCAAATTATCCATTCTCCTTCACATTTCTTCTGCTGTAACAAAAATGTTGTTTTCCTTACCCTGTTTTCAATACTACTACTCAAGTCCGCCTATTCCACCTCACTTTCATCTCATCTTAAAATATTACAAATATTTTGCATTTGCACATCCTGTTTCTCTATACTTTCCTTACTGCATACTACAGTTTTAGTTTCATTCTCCATTTTTTTCTGCTCCTCCATATGCTGCTCATGTGCAACAAAATCATGACTCAAACAATACATTCTACGACCCCCACTGCTGCTACATCATTCTAAGCAAATACTAGCAATAATTCAGAGTCAAAAGAAAAGTGCCATCCTGCTCCACATTTTCTGTAAGTCTATTTGCCAGTGTAAATGTCTCAAAATATTATTTCACGGGTCTCTAACAATGAATCAGAGCCCTTGCATACCAGACAAAAAAGCTACGACCACCAGAAGAGAATCCCAAACAAGATACCAGTTAATAAAATCTTCATTTGTGCTCCAAATTATGACAATTTCTGCTCTGAATTATGACTGTAGGCCAACTCCTTTCTATGTTTACATTCTGTTGCGTTTTATCATCCCTTCTGTCAGTGGCAACAACAGCATGTTTTATTTCCCATTTTCTATTGAGTTTTTTTCCTTTAGATGACATGCACCATTCCCTGTTGCAGCTTGTGACAACTTCCTAAATCCTGTCTTCTGCTTGTACATCCAAAAATACTTCCAACTCTTCACCGGTATTTGTAGAATCTAGTTCCTGTCTGTCACTGTAACAAGAAAACATTTCACCACTACTTCTGACCAAGATAAAGCCAGGTCATCACTCAGTTCTTTTTCATCCATCATTTTCTGCAAAACATTCTCCAGACCACCTTCCTTAATAATAACATCAGATGGTAGAAAATAGACAAACACAGAATTTGTAACTTCTGCAAGAGAAAAAGAAGTTATGTCTTACCATAACGTTCCATCTGTATTGTTGATCCTCATTCATTCCTTACGCATGGGTATCGGTTCCGAGCTCGGAACCGAGCCGGCCATTTTCCAAGTTCGCGTCAGCTTCAAACTCTCGAGCTAAACTCTTACCCACAATCCCCCTCTCCCTGTTACCTCAGATTGAGTTTGCAAGTTAAAGAAGGTAGAGGCTACCTCTGGTCAAATAACCTAAGAGAACTGGATGGTGAGATCCACTAGAAACCACAGGAGGGGGAAAGAGGGAGGGTCGTAATGACTGAACGAGGATCAGCAATACAGATGGAAGGTTATGGTAAGACATAACTTCTTTATCTGATATTGTTAATCTTCGTTCATTCCTTACGCATGGGACAGAGTCCCCAGCTACCTCTATTCCTGGGAGGCTCTCATGGAAGGACATTCCGGAGCACCATAGAACTGAAAGATGCTCTTCCCCTGGAGGCCAAATCCAATTTGTAATGATTGATGAAGGTATGAGGCATAGCCCAAGTTGCAGCTGCACAGATGTCATGTAAAGAAGCTCTGGCATGGAAGGCAGCAGAAGTTGCCACCGACCTTGTTGAATGAGCTTTCATGGTAGTACGCAACGAGATATTACGTTGTGTGTAAATAAAGATCACACGGTCCTTCAACCATCTAGCTAATGTGACCTTAGCAACAGCAGATCCTAATATAGGTCCAGAAAAGGCCAAAAATAACTGGTGAAAGGGTTTAGTCCTGTTTAAGTAAAAACGGATTTGCCTGTGTATATCTAGGGTATGTAGGCAATACTCTCCTCTGTTTGAATGATTGGGAAAGAAAACTGGCAATTCAATGGCTTGATTAATGGACATTTCAGAGATCACTTTAGGCAGAAATGACGGATTAGTTCTCAGAGACACTCTATCTCTATGAAAAATCAAGTATGGACTCTTGATACATAAAGCTTGAAGTTCAGAAATACGCCTGGCAGAAGTAACAGCGACCAAAAACAAGGTTTTCCATGACAAATACTTGAGGTCGCAAGAAGAGGCTGGTTCAAAAGGGGCCATTGTCAGAGCTTGTAGAACTAATGATAAATCCCATGGTTGAATAGGTTCTCTAAAAGGTGGCTTCAGATAATTCACACCTTTTATGAAGGTCATGCACAATTTATGGGACATAAGAGAGGAATCTTGGGACACCCTCATGAAAATTAGAAATTGCAGCCAAATAAACTCTAATGGTAGTGGCCGATAAACCCGATTGAAACAGGTCGGCCAGATAGTCCAGTATTATCGACACTGGTGCTGAAAAGGGGTCTACTTGTTTATCTTTCAACCAACAAGTAAATCTTTTCCACTTGGTCAGATAAGTAATTCTAGTGGAAGACTTATGAGAAGCAATGAGAATATCACGTACTGGTAAAGAAAGATCATTCAGCCTGGCAATCAAGGGAATTGGAGTAGCCAAGCCGTTAGCTTCAGGCTGTTCAGGTTGGGATGAATCAGGTTCTGTGGGTGTGAGATCAACTCTGGGGTTGGATGGAGAATCCATGGTCGATCTAGTAGGTGAGGCCAAAGGAAGGGGAACCAAATCTGTCGAGGCCAATATGGTAATAGGATCACCTTGCTCTTCAACTGCCGGGCTTTCTTCAGAAATTGGGGAATGAGGGGAAAGGGTGGAAATGCGTAAAGAAGACCCGAGGGCCAATCGTGGAATAAAGCGTCTCTGGGTGATTGCCCCGGAGAAGAATCAGGGCAAAGTAGTTGCTGCATTTGTAGTTGGTCGGGGATGCAAACAGGTCGCAGCAAGGATGGCCCCAGCGGTGGAAGATCTCCGCCGCTATAAAGGGATTCAGGGACGACTCGTGAGGTTGAAGAATGCACCTGCTGAGTCTGTCTGCTATCACGTTGGAACTCCCGGGAATGTGCGTTGCTAGAAGAAAACGGTTGGTAGCCCTCGCCCACTGCCATATCCTCATGGCCTCTCGACAAAGGGGGCAAGATTTGGTTCCACCTTGCTTGTTGATGTACCAGACCACCGCCATGTTGTCTGATTGAATCTCAATTGTCTCAGATGGCAGCAGGGGATGGAATGCTTGCAACGCCAGAGGCACCGCCCTCAGCTCTAGAACATTTATATGCAGATGGGCCTCTAGTTGGGACCAAGTGCCTTGGACTGTCTGTCCCTGACATAACCCCCCCCACCCCATCAGGGAGGTGTCCGTGGTCACTGTGGCCTTGGGTTGCTGGGGGGAGAAGGGGCAAGACCATTGTGAGAGATTGTGAGTCATCCATCAATTTAAATCCTGTTTGCACCTGTGGGTTACTCGAATCATGGCTGAAAGAGGACGCTGAAAAGGATACCATTGGTTGAGCAGTAGCCATTGTAGAAGCCTCATGTGAAACCTGGCCAGGGGAAACAATGGTGCCAAAGGCTGCCATGGAACCAAAGAGCTGTAGAACAGAGTGAGCCGTGGATTTTTTTCCTTTGAAAGGATTGGAATTAGTTGTTGTTTTATCCTTAAAATTCTGTGCTCTGGAATAGCAGCCCTGCAGTTTTTTGTGTCCAAGATAACCTCTATGAATTCTGTAGACTAAAATGGGGTGAGATTGGATTTCTGCCAGGTTATGGTTATGCCTAGCCTTTGAGCAGCGAGGAGAGAGTATGCCAGGGCTTTTTCCAGTAGATGTCTGGTGGGGGTGGAAATGAGCCAGTCATCTAGGTATGGAAACACCTGGAATCCTTGAAGTCTCAAGTGAGCTATGACAACTGCCATGCACTTTGTGAACACTCTGGGGGCTGTAGAGAGTCTGAAGGGCAGTACTCTGAACTGGTAGTGACTGGCTCCCGCACGGAAGCGCAGAAATCTTCTTGATGGCCTGTCCACCTTTATGTAGTAGTACGCATCTTGAAGATCTATAGTGCACATCCAATCGTCTTTTTCCAAAAACGGGAGGATAGACTGTATTGTGACCATTCGGAATTTTTGTACTCTCACAAACTTGTTCAATACACTGAGATCCAAAATTGGTCTCCAGTCCCCGGTTTTCTTTGACACCAAAAATAGTCTTGAGTAGAATCCGGATCCTATCTGGTCTGGAGGGACTATTCTGATGACTCTCTTTCTTAGCAGCTTTTCTATCTTTAGTGCTGCTTCTTCCCTTTGACTGGGTGGAAAGTCAGGAAGATTTTTTAAAGGGACAGGACAAAGATCGAAGGGGATATGATAACCTCTGGTTATGATCCTTTGTACCCAAGAAACGGTGGTGATGGTTAGCCAGGCAGAAGGGTACAAGGAGAAATGTCCCCCAGCCACCTCCAGAGGAAAGGAGTTGGGCAGCTCTTCAGGAGCGCTGGTAGGACTGACCAGGGAAAGAATCCCTGGAACCCTGGTTACCTGGTCCCCCTCTGCCCCAAAAGGAACGTCTTCCCTGTGAGTTTCCCCCTCTGCCTCTGGGGGAGAACTCGGCCTGTGTGCCACGGAAAGGACCCTGAGATTTCCTGAGCCATATCTTCCCACTCTTTTGGTTTCGGGAGAAAGCACGTTGAGGGGAAGAATAACAAACACCTATGGAAAAAAGGGTCTTACCGTCCTGTTCTCATCTGGCCAGTGTGCTTTTAACTTTAGGCCCAAACAACAAGGAGGGCTCAATGGGGGCATTAAGAAAAGAAGACAAACAGTTACGCGAATTTGTACAAGCGCATCCAGGTGTGTCGTTTCAGGACCGCAGCTGAACCTGCTGCTCTAGCTGCTCCTTCTGATGCATGAGATATCAGTCGCATAGAGGAGTTAGATATAGACTTAATGGTCATTATTTCACAGTACAATTTGAACAACTTCTTTATTTACTCGTTCAGGCTTCATACTGGTAACATGGCCATTTATGGCATTTTGATATACGTACGGATAGATTTTTTGATTTTTTTAAGCATATATGAGTAGCGACCTATTATCAAGTTTGACAATGATGCCTGGGGTCATTCTAGATAGATCTAAAGAATATTCCTTATTAGTTGTATGGATGATGATCATGGTTTATTATTAATCGGGTTAGATTTGAATAATCAGATTCGATATCATCACACATATATGCCTTTTTCCATATACTAGTGCTAATTGAAGATAAGGCTACACCTACACATTTGTATACACCAGGAGGTCTTATTTATTTATCCTTAGTTTGCTAAATGCATACTATGCATCTCCAGACATCTACGACCTGATTATTTATGAAGATATCCCAGGCGGTTTCGCTAGGATTATGATTTTCTTTTACATACTTCCCTCATATAATTGCTTCTGCATATACCTACTTGCGTTCTATTTTAAATATTACAAACCCACATATGCCATCACCTTTGTGAGTTTCAGTCAGTACGTTAGACGAATTGCTTCTTAGCTAAATGTGTCCCATATTTGTCATGTTCAATAACATGATTCATCACTATTTGTTTTTATTATTCCTATAGAAAGTTTTAACAAGTCTATGTATGTTTTTATATGACTTTCACGCAGATACTTATTTATTCATGAGCCTTGCTGCTTCACATGGCAGCCAGTCTGCTTTTTTTTATCAATATTCAATGGTTTTTACCATTTTCCAATGATCTTTGCATGATGTTTATATACAAGGCGTTCATGGATGCCTTTTGTGGGTTGAAATATTTCGCTCTCATGACTCATAAATGTACCTACACCAGTGTTGAACATTTAGTTCACCGGACAGAAAGTGAGTAGTCAGGATACAAGAACAAGATTACTACCACATATACTAAGATTACATATTTTTAATATTCTCTTGTTTTCTACATATTCATGTTTTTATTCTACATATATGCATATGATATGCACTTTTACCTCATACATTTGTCCTGTTTTGATCAGTTTGATATGGTATTGTTTAGGATGCTATGGTATAAGATCCTAACTGACATTATTTTAATGTTGGAACAGATTTGTTTTACGCTCCTAAGCTATAGATAGATAGAGACGTTCCTAGTGTTTCTCTTCTTCCTTTTTGGTCAACAATGATATTTAGGACAGGCTTTATCATAATTCTTTGCAGAAGAATTTTTAATAGCTTTTATTATGTTAACTCATATGTATATATTTTCACATATTTTTAAGCATTGTTCTTTAGATTAGATCTCGATTGAGATTTGTTAAAGCAGAATCAACAGCTTCATAACATATTGACTCTGAACTTGCTTTTTTGCTTTTTGTTTTTATGTTTTTAACTATTTTAACATTGGTTGACTGTTGGGAGCAGATGTTTGGGTTTATAGATAGATTGCTTAATTACTTTCAATTAAAGAGTTGTTATCCATTAAGAATATATAAGCATTGCTTGCCAAACTGTTTGTGTAAAGGATCTGAAGAAGCGTGTCTTTCACACGCGAAAGCGCTTGTCCAAATAAATATTTCGTTTTATCCATTTATTGTGGTGGTCCGACTCCAATTTGTCTTCTTATTTATTTATAGACTTAATGGTGGCCAACTAAGAGACCACTTTGTCACGGACCTCATCAGACATGGCAACAGCCAAGGTTTCAGAGAGCTCAGAAACCAAATCCCTTTGAAGCCTAGTAAAATGTGCCATATAATTCAGGGACCTGATAGCAAAGGTCACTGAAGCAAAGGTGCGCTTCCCTATCCTGTCCAGGGCCCGGGACTCTCTGTTAGGCGGATGGACAGTCTGGCTTTCTTCTTCTGCCAGATCCTTTTTTGTTGCGGCCGCCACCACCAAAGCATCCACAGGAAGACCTTTGGATCAATGGAGATCCGAAGCAGGAGGGGACAAGATCTTATCTGGCCTCCGGGGAATAGCTTTGACGGTATCAGAAAGCTTCCAAGCACGCTGCAAGATGAACCTGACAAGTTCATCAGTAGGTGGAGTAACCCAGGAGGTAGGGGGCCGGGCGCGAAAGGCCTGCAGGAACAGATTTCTTGGGGTCAGATTAGAGGACTGCCAGTCACCTCTCTGTTTCAGGATTTCGAGGATTTTGCCAAACGATACCTCAGAGGGTGACAGAGGGGACCCTTCCCTTTCATCGAAATCTGTGTCTTCGGTGAGGAACTCCTCTGTGGAGTCCATGTGCTTTCTCTTACATGAACTTTTCCAGAGGACCTCCTCAGCGGGAGAAGCTGGGGAAGACAACGAAAAGGGGGATTCCAGAGGGAATATGTCCTGCGGCCCTTGCACCCGGTGTCCGCTAGATGCGACTTGTGAAATCAGTGTACCAGAGGAGGGCGGAGGTATAGACAGTCCAGTATTGCCAGCAGCAGCGAAAGCCTTCTCCATCAGTTGGAAGGCTGGTCCACCCGAAGAGGAGTGTATGTCTAGGACAGGAGGCACTCCTCCGCTAAGTGGCGCAGCCTGCCGGCCCGGAGTCCCTGGGTGGCTGTGGAGCAGCAAGCTATGCATGTCACAGCTGACATCCTGGGTCGTAGCAAACCTTTCTTGCCACGAAGGCAACTACGGTTCCTTAGTGAGATCCATAAAGGGAACCGCAAAAGGGGAAGACTGTGCTATATCCATGGACTTCAAAGGCAATGAAGGAGGAAAATAAGAAGGTGTCTTTGGAGATGGGTGACAACCTCCCAAGGAAGGATAGTTCCTGAGGGGTGGAATACCTCTGACGTGAGCTTGGAAAATGGCCGGCTCGGTTCCGAGCTCAGAACCGATACCCATGAGTGAGGAATGAACGAGGATTAAAAATACCAGATGCAACATTTGCAAAACCTCCATTTGCAGACTCTTCCATCTCTTTAAGCTGCAAATTGCCAGCAGTTCTCACCTCCGCCATCTTCCTTCTTCTCTTCCTGCATCTGCCTTTTGGCCCAAACAAGAGGGGGGGGAGAGAGTAGATAAAGTTCCCTAGTGCCCTGGTCAAATTTCCCCTAGTTAGTAAGATTGTCTCCCCTGAACACAGGTCACTGGCGTAGTGTGAATAACCTGGTCAACACAGAGTGATTAAGTAAATAAATAAATACCCTATACATGACCAAGGATATCATCCTAGTAATTGATTATACAAGTTTGTCAATCAATGGGTCTTAATGCCAGTACAAAAGGGACGTAAACATTTACGCCAAAATGGTCCAACACTCTGCTTTCCCTTTCCAAGTACAGCCTGCTAAGCTCTTGCATCAACTTGAAACGCCTGGAAACATTTAATGAAGTGAAAACAGGATGTGTGTCAGTTTTTTCAGAAAGGTATATGCAAATCTCAAGGATCCTGTCAGCTCCATCATCCATATTATACACTAGTGGGCCAGAAAGTTGTCCCAAGCAGGCAAGGTTTTAATTATTACAGTCAAAATTAAAAGAATCAAGGTGGATCCCTTCATATTTAATGGTGGAACCAATATCAAGTACAGGGGAAGGATGCTAGCAGGTTAGCTCTGCAATATGCAGCCACATATTTTTCAGTGAACATTTTGTAAGGTATTGCCTAAGGCTGGTATCAGCAGGTAGGTGTCCAGCCCTTGGGCATCTACTTTGAGGTGACAGGAAAGTCAGTCATTGTCTAGTCCCTGATCTATCCACTAAGGAGTACAAAGGTCAAGACCCTAACCAGAATTTCAGGAATTAAAACAGTACAGCTATCCTACAAGTTTAGCCATGCCTGTAATACAGGACAACACCCATTGCAGATGCATGTAAGCCAGTGTCCAACTTGGACATAAAAAAAAAAAAAAAAAAACACTACTGACAGCTGGCTTAAAAGGTAAAAGGCATTCTTCACTGTCAGTCTCTTAAGTGGTAGTTGTTAACTAAAGGCAATAGACCTGAAGGTGAAGAAAACAGCAAACCAACGGGAGCAGTGTCGCCAGGTCTCAGTGGAACTGGTGGGGTATACATGGCTTCCAGCTATCTGCTTTTCAGTTCGTTGACTAAAATAGAAAAAGCTGGAGAGTCAGCAGTACGCCAGCACTCATGACAGATCTCCAAGACCAAACTCAAACAGTTGAAGGTTTTCTGGCACAGGGAGTAGAAAGTTTCATGGCCCCAGTGCAATGAACATTTACACTGTAAAAAGACCCAAAGATTGCATAACTGATGCAGAAATGTCTAAGTGCAGTTCTTGTGCTCCATGGAAGAAGCTAAATGATTTTCTCCCACACAGACAGTAAATTGCAAATGGTAATCCATCATTTCGGGGGGAGTCACACGCCTTTGAAAAAATCTCTGCCAAAATCATTTTAAATATTAAAATCAAAAATCAGAATTTTTTTTTTTGCTTTCTTTATTCTCCCCCACAGCACAGACTATCATAGTGAATCCCAGTGCATCTGTCAATCGTTGGTTCTACCTACCCCTCCAACACCTCCCAGACTTGACGCACACTCAGACCATATCAGGTCCAGTGTGGAATTATAAGGCAACTTGGAAGCATACAGCACACTGCAGCAGAGGGAGGTTTTTATTGTTTATGACCTACTGAACTTCCCCACTCTGGTGTGTGCACAACACCCGGAGGATGAAGAGTACCACCCAGCTTCACGCCTTTGCATGGAGCAGACTTCAGCAAGCCACCCAACCCACCCTACAGTAAACAATCCTCAACTGGCTTCCCAGTCCCTGCCAGAAAGCTTCAAATACTTAATGTGCCTGTATACATGCCCTCTCCCTCCCAGAAGGTGTACAGCATCCCTCACTACCAGCATCTCAGACAGCAGAGCTACTAATCAAACCCAGTAAGAGTTTTCATTCACTATGCCACAGTGTTGTCAACAATCACAACATTAAAATGCAGTAAAGAAATAAGAAAAATAAAGGTACATACATTGAGTAATTCATTTTTTGGAAGACACCTGAAATGCTCTGATAGAATGAGAGACTGATGACCAATTACTTCTAAAGGCAAAGAAGTGGTGAAGGATGGCAAGGGCTGGGTTCCCTTTTAACTGTGTAATACATCAATGTCATAGAGACACAAAGTTGTTTAGCTCCAAAATGGGGAACTTCAAACTTCTGGAATTCAAGCTGAAATGAGGACCTCCATCTGCATGGAAGGAGCAACAGGAGATAGTGGGCTAGCCACTTGTAGATGGTCAACTTTGAGGCAGGTATGCCCTCCTTTCCCAGGAAAAAGAATATTGCAGCAGGAATCCTTATAAAGAAAACCAAGAAAGCCATTTATGTAGGAACTTCCTATAACTATGGATTCTCGTTATAAACTTCCTAATTTTTAGGAATTCTGCAGCAGATTACCTAAAATCTGGCCTAATTTACAGAGCTTTTTCAACATTCCTTATCCTGGCCAAGTAGATTATTTATTGACATTTGTTGACCGGGAAAGTCCACTGGGCCAATGACCCATTTTCAGTGGCGGCCCGGAGAGAAAAGCTCCACACAGTCACAGAAATGTTTACATGACTTCAGCTTAACTTTGAAAGTCGAGAACAAGACAAATACATATTATAGAGGTATACAATACAAGAAAATAAACACAGTCGGTTAGATTTTTAGTAATTCTGTTTGCATATCCTCATAATTAAAAGTACTGTTTAATGAATTCCGTTTATTCAGCCACAGAAATAAAGAAAGCAAGATAGATTGGATACAAAGACAGATAGTGTAAACTGCAACTATATTACGTTAGTAAAAGGATTTGTAGTGTATAGTGGCCAAAATATTTAAGGTGGTTTAATTATATGACTACAAGAACAGACAAGGTTATGGAGATAGTGATCTTTTAGTGCAAATTTAAATGTTTTTAGAGAGTCTAGTTGAGCAAGAGAGAAGGAGCACATTCCAAAGTTTGGCAATGGCATGGGAACAGAGACATTGTCCAGCTCTTTTGTTGGGTTTAGTTATGGTTAAGAGTTGTTTGTTAGAGGACCTAAGATGCCGAGTAGGGGTGTATGCTTGTATTATAGTTTGAAGGGATGGGCAGAAGTTTGGATTATTTAGTAGTTTGTGGGTGAGAGTAAGCTGGGAGTAATGTAAGTAATGAGAGAACTCAAACCAGTTTATAGATTTAATGGCCAGGCAATGATGTGTGCGAGCTGGCACGTTGGAGACAAACTTGGCTATTTTATAGTAGCACGACTACAGTTTGTTCAGGAGAGATGTGTGTAGGTTAGTGAAAATGGAGCAACCATTGAGAAGGGAGGGTAGAAGTAGACTATTAGTTTCAACTTGGTAGACCTATCCAAATAGAGTTTAAGCCTATAGAGTTTGCCAAGCTTAAAATGGGGCTTTTTGATTGAGTTGAGTATACGATTCTCAAAGCATAGTTTGTCATCAATTGTGATGCCAAGTAATTTGGCTGTTTTTACAATTTCAATTTCTGTATTGTTTTGATAAAGTCTATTGTTAGAAGTTTGGTTGTGAAGAGTAAAAGCTTTGATTTTTTGGGATTAAGTAGCAGTTGAGCTTCGTTAAGCCAGGATTCGATGGAAGTAAATGCATTTTGTGTTAACTTTAGATCTGAGATGTTGAGGACATCAGCCTGCACCATCCTCAGTCCTTTCTTGCCAATGTAATCACAAAGGGAATGGAAAAAAACATAGCACTAACCTCTTAGTTGGTAAATGTTCCCTAGAAGTGTTAGCTAAAACAGAAAAACCTTCAAAGCTTCCTCTATTTGCTGGAATCCAACCTGGGGGTAGTACTTTGTAGGGTTAGCAGACAGGGAATGTGGGAAAAAAAGAAAAAGTACAGTTTTGTACCTACCATAAATGTAGATGTTCGAGTGTTCACCCTGCTGCAGTCATCACACTTGGGTTATCCTGTCGTCAGGCGGTCCTGCAGTTGGCCGGATTTCCAAAGTCTTGGTCCGACGTCGGTTGCTGTCACGTCATCCCTGACGTCTGTGCGCCAGGGGTACATATAGTGCAACCGATGCCATTATTTCAGTTTTTCTTGCCCCAGATGTCAGGTGCCCCCAAAAAGGTGATCCAAATTAGTACCAAATGGTGTGAACACTGTACAAGCACAAAATCTCTTCAGCTATAAGCAAATACATCAGTAAGGCATAGCAGAGATTTAGCCAGTAGATCAGAGGGGTTGGAGGGAGGGTAACATGGACTGCAGCAGGGTGAACACTCTAACATCTACATTTATGGTAGGTACAAAACTGTACTATGTTCATCGTGTTACCCTGCTGCAGTCATCACACTTGGGTTGAGTCCCAAAGCTAAGGTAGGGTGGAGGTATCATAGAGGGTTAGTAGAGGCAATGAGGCCCTGCAGAACTGCAGTGGCGAAGCCCGCCCTGGACATAGAATAAAGAGGTAAGTGATAGTGTTTGGTGAAGGTGTGTACAGAACTCCAAGTTGCAGCTTCTAAAATTTCCTTGGTAGGAACCCCCCTGAGAAAGGCTGTAGAGGTAGCTGTTGCCCTGGTAGAGTGGGATCTAATGGTAGGAGGAACTGGTTTCCCATGATGGGTATAACAGAATCATATGCAATGGCCTATTCATTTAGAAATGGTTTGCTTGGATATGGCCCTCTCTTGAGAAGCTGTAGCATAGGAAACAAAGAGCTGCTCAGTTTTTCTGAAAGCCTTAGTTTTATCCAAGTAGAAACGAAGCTGCCTGTGAATGTCCAAGGAATGCAGGAGTCTCTCACCTTTGTTCTGTGGATTGGGGAAGAAAGTGGGTAGGTGGATGGTTTGATTTAAAGCTACACTGGAAACCACCTTGGGCATGAAGGAAGGATTAGTTCGTAGAGAAACTCTGTCTTGATGAAAAATGAGGAAAGGTTCCACTGCCATAAGTGCCTGTAATTCTGAGACTCTCCTAGCAGAAGTTATTGCCAGGAGCAGGGAAGTCTTCCAAGATAGGAACTGAAGGCCTGCAGAAAAAGCTGGTTCAAAGGGAGGTAGCGTTAGTTTTTCCAGAACAAAGTTGAGGTCCCATGTTGGTGTAGGAGCTCTTCTAGGTGGTCTAATGTTTTTTGCCCCTCTGAGGAACTGCCTTAGAAGAGGATTTGAAAATAAAGGTGGATTTGTGTCGTAGTGAGCTGAAATAGCTGAAGCATGGATTTTAATTGAGGAGAAGGAAAGTCCTTTATGCAACATCTCAGCAAAATACTGCAGAATGTGAGGCATATGAGGCTGAGTTGTGTCTTGGCCTTTAGCTTGGTTCCAAGCAGAAAACCTTTTCCATTTGTCCGAGTAAGCCTTCCTGGTGCTTGGCCTCCTGGCTTCTAGAATAACATCCAGTACTGCTTGTGAAAGAGGGGCTATTTGGATGCTTAATTGATTTGCCACGCAGCCAGGATTAAGGTTTTGATCTGGCTGTGTAGAATCTGCTTGTCTTGCTGCGTGAGCAAATGAGGTATTTGAGGCAATATCCATGGTGGGCTGTGAGCCATATTCTTCAATAGTGGGTACCAGTGCTGGCGTGGCCAGTCTGGGGCTATGAGAATCAGTCGAGGTTTCTCCTTTTTGACCTTCAAAAGAACCTTTGTGAGAAGAGGTAATGGAGGAAAGGCATATGCTGTCAGGTTTTTCCAACTGAAGGAGAGAGCGTCCACTTTCCAAGCTTGATGGTGGAATGTCCTTGTACAAAATTTTGTCAGTTGGTAGTTTTGAGGACTGGCAAACAGGTCTATATTTGGTAGGCCCCATCTTTGAGTTATCATTGTAAATATTTGTGGGTCTAGTTTCCACTCGTGTAGATCTTTGATGTTTCTGCTTAGGTCGTCTGCCAATGTGTTTTTCTGTCCTGGCAGGAACTGAGCTTGTAACTGGACTTGGTAGGCCAGAGATTATTGCTTGCCTGCAAAGAGGGTAGGAATGTGTGCCCCCTTGTTTGTTTATGTACCACATTACTGTGGTGTTGTCCGTCTTTATTGCAAGTTGTCCTGGCTGTAGTAGATCCTTGAAGGCTGTCAGAGCTTTCTGTACAGCTAGCATCTCTTTTTTGGTTTATGTGCAGTTTTCTTTGTTCTGCAGTCCATAGGCCTTGAATGCATTGCCCTGCCATGTGTGCCCCCCAGGCATAGTCTGAAGCATCTGTTGTGATAGTTTGCCTGGATGGGGGCAAGGTGAAAGGCTGACCCTTGTTGAGGTGACATGCCTGTGCCCACCACAGAAATTCCTGTGGAAGGCAGGGACTGAGCGATATCACTGTGTCCAAGCTGTGGCTGTGTTGAGACCATACGCTTTTTAGGTACCACTAATTTCCTCATATGCAGTTTTGCAAATGGTATTATCAGAATGCAAGATGCCATGAAGCCCAAAGCCTGCAGAACTTTTCTTGCAGTTAATTGGGTCTTTGTTGCCATAGTCTTGAAATATTGAGTCAGTTGTAATTGCTTGTCTGGTGTAAGATAAGCCTTCTGGGCCATTGTGTCCAAGCTGGCACCCAGGAATGTCATTTTTTGTGAGGGTACTAGTTTTGACTTCTTTTCGTTTACTGTGTACCCCAGACAATTTAGTAGATGCTTCACAAAAGCCAGATGTTGTAAGAGAATGTCTTTTCTTTCGGCTTGGATGAGGCAGTCCAGGTATGGATATATTTGAATTCCTCTGTCTGCAGTATGCAATTACTGGTGCCAGGCATTTTGTGAAAACTCTGGGCGCAGTAGATAAGCCAAAGGGCAGTGCAGAGAATTGATAATGGGTTGAACCTGCAATGAAATGGAGGTATCTTCTGCAACTTTGTCTGATAGGGACATGCAGGTATGCCTCCTTGAGGTCCAACGTTACCAGCCATGCTTCCTTGCCCAACATGGGAAGTAGCTGCTGAAGTGTTAGCATCTTGAATTTGGGAACTTGTAAGTGTTTAGAATTGAAAGGTCCAGAATTGGTCTCCAAGCATTTTCTTTTCTGGGTACCAGAAAGAGTCTTGAGTAAAATCCTTGGCCTTGCTCTTGAGTTGGTACCCTTTGAATGGCTCTCATGGCCATGAGAGCTGTAATTTGTTTTTGAGCCTCTGCCCTTTGATTTAGTGGCAGGTTTGGCATTCCTCTTTTTATTGGCAAGGTGTGAAAGTGGAATCTGTATCCTCGTAAAATTATGTCTAGGACCCATTTGTCCTTTGTGACCATGTGCCAGTTGTCTGCAAATAGTGCTAGTTTTCCCCAAGGGGCTGACAAAAGAGCTTTGTTTGGCCAGCTGAGGTGCAAGTCATTGAGTTTGCCTTCTGGTGGGTTGAGACCTGTCTTCTCCTCCCTTCTGGGTTGGAGTGCCCCATTGACGAGGCTTATACTGAGCTTGTGGTTGTCCTCTGCCCCTTGGGAGCCTGTATTTACCCCTCTGAGGTCTGTCAGTGGCTGAAAAGAACCAATTTTTTGTTGACCAGTTTCTGCTGAAGTGAGGGGGTTGTACTTGTAGGAAATCTTTGACTGTCTGCATTGATTTCGCCTTATCTTCCATTTTCTTTAAAACTACTTCTGCTATAACTCCAAAAGGAACATCCTGTTGTAAGGGAGCATCTAGTAGTTTTGCTTTAACATGATCAGGCAGACTTTGTTCCTTTAACCAGGCATGCCTACGTATAACTGATCCAGTGACAGCTGCTCTGCAGGAGGCCTCTAAAGAATCAAACCCACATTGTAAGGTATGTTTGCCCACCTTCTCGGTGGCGTGCAACAAATCCTGTACTTCTTTCAATTCAGATTGTTGAGGGAGGGAGGTTATCTTTTGTTTTAACTGAGAGATCAGAAATTGCTGATACTTAAGCATATGAAATTGACAATTTAGTGCTCTCATAGTTAAAGTGGCTGAGGTGTAAACCTTTTTCCCCATCTGTCTAGTGCTCTTGAATCCCTTTCAGAAGGTACTGGATTTTTAGCCATGGAAGCCTTAGCCCCCTTGGGACCCTGGGAGATAGTCTCTGGGTCAGCTACTGGGCTTTTGTAAAGGAATTTGTGGTAATCAGGTACTCTGTAGTATCTGTCAGGCTTGGCCGGGGCAGGGGGTAGAGAGTCAGGGTTGAAACTGGATTCTAAGTAGACATCATCCAAAATGTCCAAAACAGGAGGGATGGCTAGAGGTCTGTGTTGGGGGAGTAAAAGAAACTCTCTGAGCCTTTTCTTGGAATCAGAGTAATCCTGACCTTCCCAGTGAAAATGTTCCCTCATAGTGTGTAAAGTATCCCCAAAAGAGTAATCTTCTGGAGGGGAAGCTGAGGGAATAGAGTCCTCAGCATCAGAATCTTCATAAGGAGAGAAGGAATAGTCTTGGTCCTCGGAGGAATCCGAAGAAATAGACAGTTATTCAGAGGAAGCAGAATCTTCCTCTTGTCTAGGCCTTTTGTCAGGAGGAGGCTGAGAACCCCTGATAAGAGAAATCAAATCTTCAGCCATTTTGAGCATCTGTTTCTTAGGCATAGAGCCTTGAACAGGAGACTGAAGTGAAGCCTTTTTTGATTTAGGAGGAGTCTTTGACTTGGGAAAAAGTACAGTTTTGTACCTACCATAAATGTAGATGTTCGAAGATCCACATTGCTGCAGTCCTTACATATGGGTAGTCCGCTGTCCTCGGTCGGCCCGAATACCAAAGTATTAGGCTGACGTCGGTCAAGGCGCTTAAAACTGACATCAGGACGTCAGGGTACAAAAGCGCATGACCGACGTCATATCCTCAGTCTTTTCTTGCCCCAGATGTCAGAAGGCCCTAAAAAGAAAGGCCAAAGCCAAAAAACAGCAAAGAACAACCAACCACCCCTGCACTAACCATATTTACAAAATTTACAACCCAAACCACACAACCACCTCTAACTACAGAGGGCAAGGAGGGAGGTATTGACTGCAGCAATGTGGATCTTGAACATCTACATTTATGGTAGGTACAAAACTGTACTATGTTCTTCATCTCACATTGCTGCAGTCCTTACATATGGGTAGAATCCCAAAGCAGAGGTAAGGGAGGATGGCAAAACTATAAAGCATTAGGAGCTGCCAAAATGCCCTGTAAAATTGCAGTGGCAAATCCAGCCCTAGATTTAGAGTAACGTGGAAGGTGGTAATGCTTAGAGAAAGTATGCACTGAACTCCAAGTAGCTGCCTCCAAAATATCTTTAGTAGCCACCCCCCTTAAAAAAGCTGTAGAAGTGGCAGTAGCCCTAGTGGAATGAGGCCTAATCCCAGCTGGAATCTCCTTACCATGATGGGAATAACAGAAAGCAATACAAAAACCAATCCACTTAGAAATAGTTTGTTTTGTAACAGGTTTGCCCTGAGAACCCAAAGCAAATGAAACAAATAACTGCTGAGACTGCCTGAACCCTTTAGTTCTGCTCAAATAATATCGCAACTGTCTGTGTATATCCAAAGTGTGCAAAATCTTTTCCCCTTTATTTTGGGGGTTTGCATAAAAGGTAGGCAAATGAATAGTTTGGTTTAAAGCCACACTAGAAACCACTTTAGGCATAAAGGAAGGATTAGTACGCAAAGATACCCTATCCTTGTGGAAAATTAAGAAAGGCTCAACCGCCATAAGGGCCTGTAATTCAGAAACCCTTCTAGCAGAGGTAATGGCCAACAAAAAAGCAGTCTTCCATGATAAATATTTTAACTCGGCAGTAGCTGCAGGCTCAAAAGGTTGTAGAGTGAGTTTCTCCAACACAAAATTGAGATCCCAAGCAGGAGTAGGAGCTCTACGTGGGGGTCTTATATTCTTTGCCCCTCTAAGGAATTGCTTAAACAAAGGATGAGAAAATAATGGTGGGTCACAGTCATAGTGAGCAGAAATTGCTGCAGCATGAACCTTTATAGAGGAGAAGGACAAACCTTTGTCCAATAACTCAGTAAGGTATTGAAGAGCAACACTTAAATTAGGTTTAGAAACATCAAAGTCCTTTGCTGTACTCCAAATTAAAAATCTCCTCCATTTATCTGCGTAAACTTTCCTTGTACTAGGCCTTCTGGCCTCCAAAATAACATTCAAAACTTGTTGTGGAAGCTGAGACCCTGCAGGGTATTATACAGAATATGCCAGGCTGTTAGATGCAGAGACTGAAGTTTGACATTGAGTAGGTGACTGTTCTCCTGAGACAGCAGGT
The DNA here is from genome assembly GCF_019279795.1 of Protopterus annectens. Lineage (NCBI taxonomy): Eukaryota > Metazoa > Chordata > Ceratodontiformes > Protopteridae > Protopterus > Protopterus annectens. The sequence goes on along the minus strand of NC_056741.1, from coordinate 1,346,034,781 downwards.
GTGGAATCGAAGGCAAAGGCCATGGAGGCTCCCGTACCAGACTTCTCAGTAATGGGTACCAGTGCTGTCGAGGCCAATCCGGAGCTATTAAAATCATGGTTGGCTTGTCCTGTCTGACCATCAGGAGTACCTTTGGGAGGAGAGGCAGTGGTGGAAAGGCATACACGTGAAGATTGCTCCAATTGAATGAGAGAGCATCCACTTTCCAAGCTGTGGGATGAAACCTTTTTGTGCAAAACTTTGGCAACTGGTAATTTAGTGGAGAAGCGAACAGATCTATGTCTGGAGTTCCCCATAACACTGTCAATTTTGAAATACATGAGGATCCAATTTCCACTCGTGGGGATCCATGATTTGTCTGCTCAACACATCTGCTAAGGAGTTCTGTGCTCCTGGCAAAAACCTTGCCTGAAGATTTAGCTGCAAACTGAGAGCAGTCTCCCACAAAATCATTGCTTGTCTGCATAGAGGGTAAGAATGTGTCCCCTTGCTTGTTGATGTACCACATGACAGTTGTGTTGTCTGTTTGAATCAACACCTGCCCTGGAAGAAGTAAATCCTTGAAAGCTATCAATGCAAATTGGACTGCTAACATCTCCTTCAAGTTGATATGTAAATGTTGAAGTCTGGCAGGCCACGTGTCTTGTACCCATTTTCCATTTAGATGAGCTCCCCAAGCTTTGTCTGAGGCATCTGTCGTTAGAATCTGACTCGCCTCTGGTCGGGTCACAGAGAGTCCCTTGTTTAGGTGACATTCCTGAGCCCACCACAAAAATTCCTTTTGAATGCAAGGTATTATCTGAATGACAGTGTTGGCAGTGTTGCGTCCATACATTTTTGAGATACCATTGTAGCTTCCTCATATGCAGTTTGGCATTGGGAAGTACCAGAATACAAGATGCCATGAACCCCAAGGCTTGAAGGACTGTCCTTGCAGTCAGCCTGGACTGACGAGACAATTGATGGAAATAAAGAGAAAGATTCTTTTGTTTGTCCGGGGTCAAAAAGGCCATCTGGGATGCTGTATTCAGTCTCACACCCAGAAAGCACATGTCCTGAGAGGGTACTAGACTGGACTTTATTTCGTTCACAGAATACCCTAGGCATCTTAACACTGCCATCACATACTGTAAATGATGAAGAAGTTCGCCCTTTCCTTGAGCCAGAATCAGGCAATCGTCCAAATAAGGATAGATTTGTATTCCTCTTAGTCTGAAGAAAGCTATCACTGGAGCCAGAACCTTTGTGAACACTCTGGGCGCAGTAGATAAGCCAAAGGGCAATGCAGAGAACTGATAATGAAAAGTCCCAGCCCGAAAACGCAGATACTTCCTGCAACTGGGCCTGATAGGAACATGAAGGTAAGCCTCCTTGAGATCCAGAGTCACCATCCAGTGATCTTTGCCCAGTAGAGGTAAAAGCTGTTGTAACGTCAAGATTTTGAACTTGGGAATGTCCAGATATGTGTTGAGGATAGATAAATCCAAAATTGGTCTCCACGTGTTCCCTTTCTTCGGTACTAGAAACAGGCGAGAATAAAATCCTAGGCCCACTTCTGGCAGAGGGACCGGTTGTATAGCTCCTACTTGAAGTAGTAGAGAAATCTGTTTGTGAGCCTCTAGTCTTTGCTGAGGAGGAACATCTGGCATGCCTTTGAAAGGAGGCAAGGTATGGAAATAAAACTTGTAACCTTGGTGTATGATATCCAACACCCATTTGTCCTGGGTAATTAAAATCCAATTTTCCTTGAAGAGTGCCAACCGTCCTCCCAAAGGTGCTGCCAGGCAAGAAGGATCTGGCAGCTGAAACAGTAGGTCATTGGGCCTGTTTACGAAAGGACTGGCCCCTGCCCTCACCAAGATTGTGCAGGTGAACTCCATGTTCTAGGTCTGAAGGAACTCTGAGCTCTGCCCCTACCACGTCTAGATCTACCCCTAGACTGAGAATCAGAAGAAGGATACTTCCACCCCTTAGCAGGCCAATTTCTACTAAACTTTGGAGGCTGAACTTGCAAAAAATCTTTAACAGTCTGCATAGACTTAGCCTTGTCTTCCATTTTCTTCAAGACTGACTCCACAGGTGGACCAAACAACACTTCAGACTGCAAAGGAGCATCCAAAATCCTTGTCTTAACATGGTCAGATAAATTCTGATCCTTAAGCCAGGCATGCCTGCGAAGAACTGAACCAGTGGTAGCCACCCTAGAGGAGGCCTGCAAAGCATCAAAACCACACTGTAAAGAATGCTTACCCACCTGTTCAGAGACATGCACCAAATCTTGTAATTCTTTACACTCAATGCCTTCTGCCAGAGCATCCACCTTAGATTTCAATTGAGAAAGAAGAAAATTCTGATATTTCAACATATGAAACTGGCAATTCAAAGCCCTCATTGCTAAGGTAGAAGATGTATAGACCTTCTTTCCCCATCTATCCAAAGCTCTGGCCTCTTTATCTAGAGGAACCGGATTCTTTACAACAGAGGCCCTGACACCCTTAGGTCCCTGGCTAATAGTTTCTGGGTCCGCCCTAGGACTCTTATAGAGATATTTATGAGCCTCAGGCACCCTGTAATACCTATCCGGCTTAACAGGCGCAGGAGGCAGAGAATCAGGATTAAGTGAAGCCTCTGAAAATACATCTTGCACAACATCCAGAACAGGAGGTATAGCTAAGGGCCTATGTTGAGGAAAAACAAAAATTCCCCAAGCCTTTTCCGTGAATCAGAGAAGTCCTGACCTTCCCACTTAAAATGTTCCCTCATAGAATGAAGTGTCCCTGAAAAAAAAAAATCCTCTGGAGGAGAAGCAGGAGGAGTGGAATCTTCTGCATCAGAATCAGAATAAGGAGTGTACTCCCTGCAAGTCTTCTGCCGAAGACTCTGAATCATCCGAAGCCTGTTCAAAACTTTCCAACTCTGGCTCCACCCTAGGCCTCTTATCAGGAGGGGGCATAGAACCTCTAATCAGAGTAATCAAATCTTCTTCCATTTTAAGCATGTGCTTCTTAGGCACAGACCCTGCTGAACTAGGAGTGACACCAACAGAAGCTAAACCTGGCCTGCCTCTGGAAGAAGCCTTGGAAACAGAAGGAGAGGGCCTAACCACCCTGGGAAGGGGGGGGGGGGAGTACAGAAACCTGAGAAGCCCCTTCAGCCTGGCCTGCCTCTTGAGAGGCCACATCCTGCAAAATCAAGGTCTCCCCCTGAGACTCCAGAGAAGCCTCCATCGGAACCACCGGTTCCATTGAAGCCTCTAAAGAACCGGCGTCCGGAACGGACGACTCATCTTGCCTGGGTTTAACCGCTTTGTCTTTGCGCTTCTTCGTGGAAGCGGGCGGAGTATCCGACGGCATGTTATAATTGCACCGCTTCCCGAATACCAGCCTAGCACAATCTAACCTTCGCTTAATAGTGCGCTTATTAAATCTAGCACAAAAGCGACACCCGACTACGTCGTGCTCAGGCCCCAAACAAGGAATGCACAAAGAATGATAATCCCTATGCGGTATCTGTTTCCCACAAGAAATACAATTATTCACTTTTTCTGACATCCGGTAATACACTGAGGCAAGAAAAAACCAAAATTTTCCCCAACGCGGTACTTAGCCAACTTGGATTCGGTCTGAAACTCCGAACTCGAAAAATTTCAGAATGCCGAAAGTACAGTTTTGTACCTACCATAAATGTAGATGTTCGAGGATCCACATTGCTGCAGTCCTAACCATTGGGTAGTCCGCTGTCCAGTCGGCCCGAATACCAAAGTATATGGCTGACGTCGGTCAGGGCGCATTAGACTGACGTCAGTACGTCAGGGTACTAATGCGCATGACCGACGTCATATCCTCAGTCTTTTCTTGCCCCAGATGTCAGAAGACCCTGAAAAGATAAGGCCAAAAACCAAAAACTCCAAACATACCTGCACCAAAATATATATATATACAAAATATACAAAATTAGCAGAATATAACCTCACCTACACAACCACCCCTAAACACAGAGGGAAAGGGGGAAAGGTAAATTGGACTGCAGCAATGTGGATCCTCGAACATCTACATTTATGGTAGGTACAAAACTGTACTATGTTCTTCATTCCACATTGCTGCAGTCCTAACCATTGGGTAGAATCCCAAAGCAGAGGTAAGGGAGGCTGGCAAATCATAAGGAAGCAGGAGCTGTCAACATGCCTTGCAAAATAGCTGTGGCAAAACCAGCCCTAGATTTAGAGTAGAGAGGAAGGTGGTAATGCTTAGAGAAAGTATGCACTGAACTCCAAGTAGCTGCCTCCAAAATATCCTTAGTTGCCATCCCCCTTAGAAATGCTGTTGAAGTGGCAGTAGCCCTAGTGGAATGAGGCCTAATCCCAGCTGGAATCTCCTTGCCATGATGGGAATAACAAAATGCAATGCAAAACCCAATCCACCTAGAAATAGTTTGTTTTGACACAGGCTTGCCCTGAGAACTCAAAGCAAAAGAAACAAACAACTGCTGAGACTGCCTAAAATCCTTAGTCCTGCTCAAATAATAACGCAATTGCCTGTGTACATCTAAAGTGTGCAAAATCTTTTCCCCTTTATTTTGGGGATCTGCATAAAACGTAGGCAAATGAATAGTTTGGTTTAAAGCCACGCTAGAAACCACTTTAGGCATAAAGGAAGGATTAGTACGTAATGATACCCTATCCTTATGAAAAATCAAAAAAGGCTCAACCGCCATAAGGGCCTGTAACTGAGAAACCCTTCTTGCAGAAGTAATGGCCAACAAAAAAGCAGTCTTCCATGACAAGTATTTCAGTTCAGCAGTAGCTGCAGGCTCAAAAGGTTGTAGAGTAAGTTTCTCCAACACAAAATTGAGATCCCAAGCAGGAGTAGGAGCTCTATGGGGGTCTTATATTCTTTGCCCCTCTAAGAAATTGCTTGAACAAAGGATGTGAAAACAATGGTGGGTCACAATCATAGTGAGCTGAAATTGCTGCAGCATGAATCTTAATGGAAGAGAAAGACAAACCTTTGTCCAATAACTCAGTAAGATATTGAAGAGCCACACTCAAATTAGGCTCCGAAATCTCCAAATTCTTTGCTGCAGTCCAAAATAAAAATCTCTTCCAGTTTTCATGTACACTTTCCTTGTACTAGGTCTTCTGGCTTCCATAATCACATTTAAAACTTGTTGAGGAAGTTGAGACCTGCTGTCTTTCAAAACAGAATATGCCAGGCTGTTAGATGAAGAGAGTGAAGCTTGACATTGAGCAGACGACCGTCCTTCTGAGACAACAGATGTGGAATCAAGGGTAAAGGCCATGGAGGCTTCTTTACCAGACTCCTCAGTAATGGGTACCAGTGCTGCGAGGCCAATCTGGAGCTATTAAAATCATCCTTGGCTTGTCTTGTCTGACCTTTAGAAGCACCTTTGGAAGAAGAGGCAGAGGTGGAAACGCATACACATGAAGATTTTTCCAACTGAAAGAAAGAGCATCCACTTTCCAAGCTGTGTGATGAAACCTCTTTGTGCAAAACTTTGGCAGCTGGTGGTTTAGTGGAGAAGCGAACAGATCTATGTCTGGAGTTCCCCAGGACACTGTCAACTTTTGAAATACATGAAGATCCAGTTTCCACTGTGGGGATCCATGATTTGTCTGCTTAACACATCTGCTAAGGAGTTCTGTGCTCCCGGCAGAAACCTTGCCTGAAGAGTTAGTTGCAAGCTGAGCGCAGTCTCCCATAAAATCATTGCTTGCCTGCACAATGGGTAAGAATGTGTTCCCCTTGTTTGTTGATGTACCACATGACAGTTGTGTTGTCTGTTAGAATCAACACCTGCCCTGGAAGAAGTAACTCCTTGAAAGCCATTAATGCAAACTGGACTGCTAACATCTCCTTCATGTTGATATGTAGATGCTGTAGTCTGGCAGGCCACTTGTCTTGTATCCACTTTCCATTTAGATGAGCTCCCCAAGCAATGTCTGAGGCATCTGTCGTTAGAATTTGACTCGCCTCTGGCCGGGTCACAGAGAGTCCCTTGTTTAGGTGACATTCCTGAGCCCACCACAAAAATTCCTTTTGAATGCAAGGTATTATTTGAATGACAGTGTCCAAATCCTGGCAGTGCTGTGTCCATACATTTTGAGATACCATTGTAGCTTCCTCATATGCAGTTTGGCATTGGGAAGCACCAGAATACAAGATGCCATGAACCCTAAGGCTTGAAGGACTGTCCTTGCAGTCAGCCCGGACTGAAGAGATAGTTGATGGAAGTAACTGGAAAGATTCTTTTGTTTGTCCGGGGTTAAAAAGGCCATCTGGGCTGCTGTATTCAGTCTCACACCCAGAAAGCACATGTCTTGAGAGGGTACTAGACTGGACTTTATTTCGTTCACAGAATACCCTAGGCATCTTAGCACTGCTATGACATATTCCAAATGCTGTAGAAGGTCTTCCCTTTCTTGAGCCAGAATCAGGCAATCGTCCAAGTAAGGATAGATTTGAATTCCTTTTAGCCTGAAGTAAGCTATCACTGGAGCCAGAACCTATGTGAATACTCTGGGCGCAGTAGATAAGCCAAAGGGCAATGCAGAGAATTGATAATGTGAATTTCCAGCTCGAAAACGCAGATACTTTCTGCAACTTAGTCTTATAGGCACATGAAGGTAAGCTTCCTTGAGATCTAAAGTTACCATCCAGTGATCTTTGCCCAGCAGAGGTAAAAGCTGTTGTAACGTCAACATTTTGAACTTGGGAATGTCCAGATAAGTGTTGAGGATAGATAAATCCAAAATTGGTCTCCACGTGTTCCCCTTCTTCGGTACTAGGAACAGGCGAGAATAAAATCCTAGGCCCCTTTCTGGCACAGGAACCGGCTGAATGGCCCCTATTTGGAGTAACTGAGAAATTTGCTTGTGAGCCTCTTGTCTTTGTAGAGGAGGAATGTCTGGCATGCCTTTGAAAGGAGGCAAGGTATGGAAATAAAACCTGTAACCGTGGTGAATGATATCCAGAACCCATCTGTCTTGGGTAATTAAATCCCAATTTTCTTTGAAAAGAGACAGTCTTCCTCCCAACGGTGCTGCCAGGCGAGAATGAACTGGCAGCTGAAAAGGCAGGTCATTGGGTCTGCTTACGAAAGGACTGACCCCTGCCCTCACCAGAAGACTGAGCAGGGGAACTCCCTGTCCTAGGTCTAAAAGAACCCTGAGGTCTGCCCCTACCACGTCTAGACCTACCCCTAGACTGGGAATCATAGGCAGGATAAGTCCATCCCTTAGCAGGCCAATTTCTACTAAACTTCGGAGGCTGCACCTGCAAAAAATCCTTAACAGTTTGCATAGACTTAGCCTTGTCCTCCATTTTCTTCAAAACTGCTTCTACAGGCGAACCAAACAACACATCAGACTGCAAGGGAGCATCCAAAATCCGTGTCTTAACATGCTCAGCTAAATTCTGATCTCTCAACCAGGCGTGCCTACGAAGAACAGAACCAGTGGCAGCCACCCTGGAGGAGGCCTGCACAGCATCAAAACCACATTGCAAGGAATGTTTACCCACCTGTTCAGACACATGAACTAAATCCTGCAACTCTTTACACTCAATACCTTCCGCCAGAGCATCCACCTTAGATTTCAACTGTGAAAGAAGATAATTCTGATATTTTAACATGTGAAACTGACAATTCAACGCCTCATGGCTAAAGTGGAAGAAGTATACACTTTCTTTCCCCATCTATCCAAAGCCCTTGCCTCTTTATCAGGAGGGACAGGATTTTTAACAACTGAGGCCTTCACACCTTTAGGCCCCTGAGAGACAGTTTCGGGTCTGCCCTAGGACTCTTAAAAGATACTTATGAGCTTCAGGCACCCTATAATACCTATCCGGTTTAACTGGGGCAGGAGGCAAAGAATCCGGATTCAGGGAAGCTTCTGCAAAAACATCTTCCACCACATTCAAAACAGGAGGTATAGCTAAAGGCCTATGCTGGGGTAAAACAAGAATTCCCTAAGCCTTTTCCTGGAATCAGAGAAATCTTGACCTTCCCATTTAAAATGCTCCCTCATGGAATGCAGAGTCTCTGAAAATGAAAAAATCCTCAGGGGCCGGGACGGAGGGAGTAGAGTCATCCACAGCAGAATCACAATAAGCAGGGTACTCCTGCAAGTCTTCAGTCAAGACTCAGAAGCCTCGAGCATTGCTCAAAACTCTCAAACTCAGGTTCCACCCTAGGCCTCTTATCAGGAGGGGGCATAGAACCCCTTATCATAGTAATCAAATCCTCTGCCATTTTAAGCATATGTTTCTTAGGCAAAGACCCTGAAGCACTAGGAGAAACCCCCACTGAAGCAAAACTCGGCCTGCCCCTCAAAGAAGCCTTGGAAACAGAAGGGAGGCTCTGACCACCTTAGGAAGAGAGGGAAGAACAGCCACCTGAGAAGCCCCCTCAGCCTGGCCTACTTCCTGAGAGGATACATCCTGTAACAGTAAAGTCTCTCCCTGAGACTCCAAAGAAACACCTGGCAAAACCTCCGGCTCCACTGAGCCCTCTAAAGAACTGACGTCTGGGACTGTCGGTTCTTCCACTCTAGGCTTTGCTGTTTTGTCCTTGCGTTTTTTAGCCGAAGCCGGCGCCGGAGCATCCGACGGCATTTTATAATTACAACGCTTCCCAAACACTAACCTGGCACAGTCTAACCTTCTCTTAATAGTGCGTTTGTTAAATCTAGCACAAGAGCGCATCCAACAACGCCGTGCTCAGGCCCTAAACAAGGTATACACAAAGTATGGTAATCCCTATGAGGTATCTGTTTCCCACAAGAAATACAGTTATTCACTTTTTCTGACATCCGGTTAAATACTGAGGCAAGAAAAAACGAAAATATTCCCCAACGGGGTACTTAGCCAACTTTGATTCGGTCTGAAACTCTGGCTTCAGAAACTTTCAGAACGCCAACCTGCACTCGCAAAATTGCTTCTGCATCGGACCATGCGGCAAAAAAGACTGAGGATATGACGTCGGTCATGCGCATTAGTACCCTGACGTACTGACGTCAGTCTAATGCGCCCTGACCGACGTCAGCCATATACTTTGGTATTCGGGCCGACTGGACAGCGGACTACCCAATGGTTAGGACTGCAGCAATGTGGAATGAAGAACATCGGCACTTGCAACACTGCTTCTGCATCGGACCATGCGGCAAAAAAGACTGGGGATATGACGTCGGTCATGCGCTTTTGTACCCTGACATCCTGATGTCAGTTTTAAGCGCCTTGACCGACGTCAGCCTAATACTTTGGTATTCGGGCCGACCGAGGACAGCGGACTACCCATATGTAAGGACTGCAGCAATGTGAGATGAAGAACATCGTTTTGACTGTAAGAGTCGTCGGTCTGAAAACGCCTTCAGAAACCGATGGCGTTTCAGAAGCACAGACGTCCTTGGAAGGTAAATCGTCGGAAGGGCCTTAAGTAAAAGGCTGCGTCGGCCTAGTACATTCCGTCAAAATATCTGTAGCAGTCTCGGGTTCCAGAACTGCGGTAGTCAGAGGCTGCATCGGAGACTCACTGATAACCGGAGACCGGATCAACCGAGGCCTCGGAATCGGGCTTAGGCCTGGGCTGTCGGTCCTTGTCCCTGCGCTTTTTGTGCACGCCGGTAGCTCCGACGGCATGTTATAGTTAAATTTACTACCAAAAAAGTGTAGTGCGAAATCAAATCGTCTTTTAATAGTACGTTTATTAAATCTAGCACAAAAATGACAAGAAGTGACGTCGTGATCAGGGCCTAGGCAAGGTATGCAATAAGAATGAAAATCCTTATGAGGTATTTGCTTCCCACAAGAAATACAATTGTTAACTTTTTCTGACATCGGTCTGAGGCAAGAAAAGTTTCCCCAACGGGGTACTTAGCTTTATAGAAGATTTCGGTCTGAAATTCGAATTCAACAATCTCAGGAGTCGGCCGACCGGCACTTGCGAACTGCTTCTGCTTCGGGCACCGCGCGGCAAGAAAGACTGAAGAAAATTGTGTCGGTTGCAATATATGTACCCCTGGCGCACTGACGTCAGGGATGAGGCGACAGTAATCTACGTCGGACCAAGACTTTGGAAATCCGGCCGACTGCGGGACCGCCTGACGACAGGATAACCCAAGTGTGATGACTGCAGCAGGGTAACACGATGAACATCTGTGAACCGATACTCTGGGACTATACTCAGGATTACAAACACACAGACAACAGAGGAGCACAGGGAAAAATGTTACTGCAACTGTGAACATAAACACTTACAACAATTTTAAGTTCCTACACAACTGTACAACATTCATCATACTGTTTGCTGTTACAGAAGAGTTAACTTTGGGAGGACTCCGAAAGCTCAAACAAGAAGGTGGCTGTCACTCAGAAGGAATGGTTGTAATAATCCATTAAGAATGGCTGAGGCATATCCTGCTCTGGCTTTGGTGGAAACGTCCAAATGTTAGCACCAGGGAAAAGGTGTGAAGAGGTGACCAGCTACCTGCTTTCAAGATGGCCTGGGTGTTTACCCCTCTAAGAAAGGCTATGGTGGTTGCTCTTGAGGAGTGAACCATAACTCACTGAAGGAATAAAGAATAGTTGTGTAAGAACTTAATGTAACGATAGATGCCCATCTCTTCTCTGTTGCAGTATTCATATGAGGGAGTTGGCCTGCCCAGGCGACCCGATGTCGGTAAGTATGCCAAAATATTTTGCTACTGTAAGGTATGTGGTATGTCTCACGTAGGCAGCTATCGGACGTAGGCCATAAAGGTGATGTACATGCACAGCATCCTCAGAACTGAAGCCCCAGGAGGAGAGAGAGTCCAGGCAATAGCGAGTCAAATACATCCAAGAACCATAAGAAGTGGAGTAGGAGGATGGGACATAACACTGCAACAGAGAAAAGAACATCATCTATCATTATGGTAAGTTCTTACACAAATATTCCATGTCGTTCTATTCATCTGTTGAAGTATTCTTTACATGAGGCAGAGTACCAAAGCTCATGCAGAGAGGGAGGTGGAGTTAGCGGATTAATTTCCAAGAAGCCATGAAGAATGGCCCTGGCAAACACAGTCCTAGATTTGGAAATGGAATCCAGCTTATAATGTTTGGTAAATGTGTGGACCGAGGTCCAGACAGCAGCTTCAAGAACAGAGTTGGTGTCTAGTCCTTTCAGAAAGGCACCAGAGGAGGCCACTGTTCTGGTAGAATGGGCTTTCCCAGAGCAGGGAGTAGTTTTTTTCCATGGTAGGCATAGAAAAAGGTAATGGTTTTGGAAATCCAGTTAGAAATGGTTTGTTTGGACACAGGAAGCCCCAGAGCCCTGGGACGGAATGAGACAAACAACTGGTCAGATTTCCCAACATATTTAGTTTTATAAACGTAAAATCTGAGTTGTCTGTGCACATTAAGTGTGTGCAGAATCTTCTCAGTAGTGTTTTGGGGAGAAGGAAAAAGGATGGAAGGTGTATAAGCCTGGGTTAATGACAACTCATTAGCCACTTTAGGCATAAAGGTGGGATTGGGTATGAATGGAGACCCTATCTTCGTGAAAGATCAAAAAGTGTGTGTGTGTGTGGGGGCATGAGGGCCTCGAGCTCAGAGATCCTTCTGGCAGAAATTAGGGCTACCAGCAAGACAGTTTTCCAGGTGCAGTGCTTTAAATGAGCTAGAGGAAGCTGGCTCGAAGGGTGCAAGGGTCAGTTTCTCTACCCTAAAGTTTAGGTCCCAGGGAGGGTGCACATGCCTCCTGGGAGCTCTAATGTGGAGGACGCCTTTGAGGCACTGTTTGGCCTCAAATCTAGAAGCTAAGGGGGCGGGGGCACACATGCAGAAATGGCTGACACGTGTGCTTTTACAAATGAATAAACTTCAGAATTGAGCAACTCACACAGGTAAGACAGGACCAAAGGAAGATCCACTGTTACTAGGTCCAAGTTGCAAGAAAAACATCATACAGAAAATCTTTTCCATTTGGAAAGGTAAGATATTCTGGTATTAGGTTTCCTGGTCTCCTGCAGCACTTGAAGCACATCCTGTGAGAAAAGGTGTCTAAAACACATCAGGTCTTTATCACCCACAGAGTTAATTGTAGAGTTTGCAGGTGTGGGTGGATGAAGGAGCCCTTATGTTGTGTAAGTTCACTCTGAGGTAACTTGTGATGATTGCCCTTGGTTAGGTGCAGGAGAAGGGGAAACCAGTGCTGTCTTGGCCAACAGGGAGTCACCAGCAAGATTTTTGGTTTGTCCTGCTAAATCTTCAGCAGGAGTTTCGGAATTAGTGGAAGGGGAAGGAATGCAAGCAGACACTTCCCCTTCCAGGGTATTTATAGAGCACCTACTTTCCATGCTGGGGGCGAGGTTCCCTGGCACATAATTTTTGGAAGTTGTCTGTTCAGAGAGGAGGCAAACAAGTCTATTTGAGGAATACCCCACTGGTGGACTATGTCTAGAAACACATCCCTGTGAAGCATCCATTCTTGGGCCTGTATGGTGGACCTGTTCAGGATGTCTGTCACAAACTTCTGGCTGGAAGGGATGTAGACTGCCTACAGAGAAATCTGAAGTTGGAGGACTAGCTCCAAAACCTGTAATGCTAATCTGCATGGGAGGTAGGACTTGGTCCCCCCTGCTTGTTCACATTCCAGAGAACAGTCATGTTTGCCTGGGTAGATCCTCAACCGGCCTGGGTTGAGAAGGGACTGAAAGGATTGAAGGGCTAGCAACTATGCCTTCATTTCTTTCACACTTATGTGGTCATTTTTCTGAAAGGGAGACCATTGGCCTTGTACAGTATGGGAGCCAAACGCAGCCCCCCAGCCTGTATCCGAAGCATCTGTGTACACATCTTGAGTTGGAGGCACAGGGTGGATGTGAAATTCTGGGTTGAGGAACATTTGCTGTATCCACCATAGGAGCTCTTTAAGTTAGAGAGAAGCAGAATTTGAAATTCCAGAGTGGGCATACTGTGTCCACACCGACTGCAGGGAGCCACTGAAATTTCCTCAGCCAGGGGCAGCATAGGTAAGGTGGAAGCCATAAGGCTCAAGCGGAGGATGTCTGAAAAGGTCTGGCAGTGCTCCTGAGCCTTTTGAGGTGGAAGAGACACTGGAATCTGCACTTCAGAAAGACATGATCATGGGACAGGGTGAGGATAGACTTTTTTGAAGTGGATTGTGAATTCTATTAGTTGTAGGATGGCAATGGCTGAGTGAAGGTTCCTCTGGTGTGCTTGCCTGGAACAGGTCATCCAGGTAAGGGAAAATTTGAATGCTTGATGTCCCCAGAATGCTACTACTGCAGCTAAACATTTTGTGAAAACTCTTGGGACTGGAGAATTACCAAAGGGCAAGGCTGAGAACTGAAAGTGTGAGGACGCCACAGAGAAAAGGAGATATTTCCTGAACTCGCAATGAATAGGAATATGCAGGTAGGCATCTCTGATGTCTATGGATGCCAAAAAGGCCTGTGGGAGAACCGAAAAACAGTCTTAAGGATGAGCATTTTGAAGGAGGGTACCTTTAGGTAAGAATCGAGGAAGGATACATCAAGAATGCGTCTCCAGAAGCCTTCCTTTCTGAAAACCAGGAATATGCGAGAGTAGAAGCCTGTTCCTTTTCGGTATGGGGGCAGTTGGTTGAATGGTTCCTTGTTCTAGCAGATCTGCCAAAACTTGGGGGAATAGGGGTACCTGTTCTGAAAGGAGGTATGGTGTGCCATGCCATGAAATATCCATGTTTTATGATGTGCAAGACCCAAGCGTCTTGTGTGATGGATTCCCAGACTGGAAAAGATAAGGAGAGGCATAAAAAAGAGGGG